>NC_056743.1:1299930684-1300152845 GCF_019279795.1 Protopterus annectens | reverse complement strand
AGCGAACGAAATAATCGAAATTGAAACCGCTGGTATTCACACCCGCACTTTTAAATGGAATGCTACCTTGGGCCGAGTACTAACATGGGTCAAGATGGGGGCGTGATTTGTACGTCTACATTACTGGTGTTTCACCCCCATCTTGACCAATGTTAGTACTCGGCCCAAGGTAGCATTCCATTTAAAAGTGCTTTCGGGTTGTCGGTAAAGTTAAAGTGTGTGATTCCAGTTGTTGACGGTTTCAATTGTCGATTATTTCATGTCGCTGGAGAGATACCCTATCATTTTGGAAGATTAAATAAGGAGGTCTGATTGATAAAGCTTGGAATTCTGAAACTCTTCTTGCAGAGGTAATAGCAACTAAGAAAATTGTTTTCCAAGACAGAAATTTGAGGTCACAAGATGAGGGTTCAAAAGGGGGCAAGGTCAAGTATGTTAGAACAAAATTCAAGTCCCATGGTGAGAGTGGTTCTTTAAAGGGGGGTCTTAATAAGCAGGTACCCTTTAAAAAGGCTATACATAATCTGTGTGACATCAAGTTAGAAGTTTCGTCACCTATATGAAAATTTGAGATTGCAGCTAATTGCACCTTGATAGTAGCTGCCACTGAACCTTGTTGAAAAAGCTCCGACAGGAACTCAAGAATATAAGTGATTGGAGCAGAAAAGGGATCAATGTTTTTACTCTGAGCCCAGAGTAGAACCTTTTCCATTTTTAGAATATAGCTTCCTAGTTGTAGCTTTGTGCGAGGATACCAGGATGTGTTTAACTACTGGCATAAAATTGTGAAGCCTGACTAAGATGGGAACTAAAGCAGCCATGCTGTCAAATTGAGGGTTTGGAGGGAGGGGTGGAGGGTTCCCGACATACAAGTCAGAAGGTCTGGAACTAGGTCCAGAGTCCATGGTTCCTCCTAAAGATGTGGCCGGAGGAAAGGGAACCAAATCTGACAAGGCCAGTATGGAGTGATGAGAATCATCCTGCTTTCCAATGAGTAGGGTTTCTGAATGACTTGTGGTATTAGGGGAAATGGAGGAAATGCATACAGTAGTCTTGAGGACCAATCATGAACAACAGCATCCCTGGGTGACTCCCCCAGAGGGGGGATTAGGGCAAAACAGCTGCTGCATTTGGCATTCATGGGAGTGGCAAATAGGTCGCAGCAAGGCTGGCCCCATTTCCGGAATATCCTTTCTGCTATCTCTTTCTTTAGAGACCACTCGTGAGGCATAAAAATTGCTCCGCTCAGCCTGTCTATCACATTGGTACTTCCCCGGGATGCGCGTTACTATCAGAAAATGTTGGGAAGAGATTGCCCATTGCCATACTCTAAGTGCCTCTTGGCAAAGGGGGGTAAGACTTGGTTCTTCCTTGCTTGTTTATGTACCAAACCACTGACATATTGTCTGACTGAATTGCAATTGTTCCTAGTGGAAGAGAGTCCTGAACTGCTTGGAAGGCCAACAGCACTGCTCTCATCTCTAGAACAATGATATGCAAATGGGTCTCGTGTTCCTGCCATGTGCCTTGGACCATCCTCCCCAGAAAATGCCCCTCCCACCCTATCTGGGAGGCATCCGTGGTCACTGTTGCCAGAGGTTGTTGTGGAGTAAAGGGTCGACCTAATGTTACATGACTGGAGAGGAGCCACCATCTTAGATCCTTCTTGCAGGACTCTAATTCTGATTTGGTGGGACATGGGAAGTTCTTGTAAGGGCCACTGAGAAAAGAGAAGTCACTGAAGAATTCTCATGTGCATCCTGGTTAACGGAACTAGGGTTATCATTGATGACATCGTTCCTAGTACTTTCAGGACTGTTTTCACTGTTACTTTTGTCTTTGGCAGGAAATCGGAAATTTGTTGTCTGAGTACCAAAACTCTTTCTGCAGGTAATTTTGCCATCATGGAGACGGTGTCTAATTCTGCTCCTATAAAAGTAATATGCTAACAAGGCAGATTTCCCTAAGTTTATTGTTATCCCTAATTGAGAACAAATTTGTATGGTTTGGTCTCTTGACTGTTGTAGTAGATGCTTGGTGGTGGCAGTTAGGAGCCAGTCTAAATACGCAAACACCTGGATTCCTAGCCATCTCAAGTGAGCCGTGACTACTGCCATGCATTTGGTGAACACTCTGGGGGCTGTAGTGAGACCAAAGGGCAGAGCTCAAAACTGATAATGACTGGCTTCCAGCCAGAAGCGTAAGTGACTCCGTGATGCTCTGTCCATTTTTATCTGGTAGTACGCATCTTGGAGGTCTACTGAGCACATCCAATCATCTTTCCCTAAAAAAGGGAAAAACTGACTGCAGTGTCACCATTCGGAACTTGGACTTCTTTACGGATTTGATTAGTTTGCCGAGATCCAATATGGGTCTCCAGTTCTCTGTTGTTTTTGGCACTAAAAAGAATCTTGAGTAAGTTCCGAATCCTACTTGGTCTGTGGGGACTTCTTGGATGACTTTTGTTTAGCAACATTTGAATCTGCATAGTTGCCTGTTCCCTTAGACTGGGTGGGACATCCAGGATCCTTCGGAGATGTGGGATGGGAAGGTAAAAGGGAACGGAATAACCTCTGGATCTTATACTTTGTACCCACTTGTCTTTTGTGATATCTCGCCAGTCTTCTGGGTACAAAGACAATCGCCCCCTGACTGCCTCCAGAGTAGGACAGATGGGCCTCCTTTCAGGGGCCATGGAAAGGTCGGCCACAAAAGTAATCACTGTCACCCTGATTTTGCGGACCCCCTCTGCCTTGTGGACAGCATCTACCATTATTGCCTCCCCCACTGTCCCTGGGGAAGGACTCACCTTGTGCATCCTGAAAAACTGGGATTTCTTGAACCACATTTTCCTGCCCTTCTGACCTTTAGGATAGGGTCGGGAGGGAAGGAAAAATGAACTCCAGTGGCAGAAGGAGTTTTTCCTTCCCGTTTACATCTGGTGAGTGTGTCTGACTTTTGGTCGAAAGAGTGAGGAACCATTGAAAGAGGCGTTGACAAAGGTAGACTTAAAAGGTTCCGCAAAATTACACAAGCACATCCAGGAGCATCTCCTTAGGGAAATTCCTGAACCAGCTGCCCTGCTCGCGCCATCCGCTGCATAGGAAATCAGCCTCATGGAGGAGTTAACTATGGCATTTAAGGTGGATAGCCGAGACATCACTTTGTCTGAAACCCCTGCAGCTAGTAAACCTTGGAGAGCATCTCCTAATTCCTTCAGGAGATCTCTTTGTAACCTAATGAAGTGCGTAAGGTAGTTCAGTGATCGAAGGGTAAAAGCCGCTGATGAGAAAATACGTTTCCCATATCTGTCCATTGTTCGAGACTCCTTGTTCAGCGAATGAACAGATGAGGACATTTCAGAGAGCTCCTTCTTGGTGGCTGCTGCCACCACCATAGCATCTACAGGGACACCTTTAGTAAGAAAATCCTTTTCTGCTGCAACTATTATAAATTTATTTGGTCTCCTAGGGACTGGTTCCATAGTGTCTGGTGACTCCCATGGCTTTCGACTAACCAATCCTATTAGTTCATCAAAAGGTGGAGACACCCAGGAAGCTGAAGGTTGATATCCAAATGCCTTTAGGTACACTGACTCCTCATCAGACGGGTTTAATGGGCTTCCAGCCGCCTCTGTGTTTCAGGATTTCTAATATATCTGCAAAGGAGATATCTTCATGGGGATCCTTCTGACTCCTCAAGGTCAGTGTCTGAGGTGATTGACTCGTCTAATGAGTCCAGATGCTTCCTCTTGCATGTTTTCCTCTGAAGAACCTCCTCAGAAGGGTATTCTTGGGAGGTCTCGGAAGAGTGGGACTCCCAAAGGGGCTACCTGAGGCCCTGAATCTCTGCTGTCCTGAGGATGGGACGGTGTCAAGACAGACGCCGGTGCCTTAGGGGGAAGACTACCAGTACCATTGTCTAGAGCTGTAGCAGGGGACAGCACACTCCTCATCAGCTTGAAAGCAGGTCCCCCCAGCTCCGAGGATGGCTCCCATTCCAAGAAATAGAAAGAATTCCCGGTTCCAAAGAGACCATCTATGAGCCCGATGTAGGAACCAAGCTCACCCGTGCCAAAGCCCTGAGAGGTAAGCTCGGAACCGAGGAGACTCGTGTCCGACAGTCCCCCCCAGAACCGACCGGAGAGCTTTGCCTCCTAGACACCTTGGAAGGCACTGAGGGTGTCGTAGCAGACAATGGTTCTGAAATCTCCTCAATGGGTCTTGGAACCGAAGATTCTACATCAAACGGTACCTGGCACTCCGGGTCCAAAGATCCAGCTTGGCTCGGAGGAGGAATCGTCTTGGATGAAAGAGTCTTAGTTGGCTTCATAACCAGTTGGGTCAGAGCTGAAAATAATTTAGCCAATGCTGGCGACGTCAGAAGTCTGCTCACCCCCCTATTCGCATCATCATCTGATAAGCTTCTAGAGGACCTGGAGGAAAGGGTAGGGGAGCGAGATCTCTCCAATATGGGAGATCTTAAGGTAGAGGAGACCGGTATTAACTCAGTGGACCGGCTCCAAAAGCTGTGGAACCGAAGGACTTGACTTGTCCAATTCAATGATCTCTCTCAGTTCCGAGTCCTGTGGAGCCAAAGAGATTGATTTGTCCAAACTTTTTAATACTTTCTGAGGTGGTTCTGAATGAGCAGATGAGGAGGAAGAGGAAGATGGTCTCTTTGAAGGTTTGTCACTTCTTGAAGAAGCGGACTTAGGTTTAGAGGAGGTACTCTGACTTTCTAAAGCTTCAGAAAAGTTTTTAGAAGCCCTCTGACTATTAACTTGTTTTTTCTTTCCTGCAAAACACGGGAACTGAGAGAATGGCAAAAAGTACATGACTCCTGCAGGTGAATGGCCCCTAAACAATAAACACACACATGATGACCATCAGTTAGAGACATTTTTTTGTGAGCAATTCTGACACTTTTTAAAGCCAGATGGCTTTGGTTCTTTCTCTCTACTTTCCTTAGACATCATGAGAAGGAACCACAAACTATAAACACTATAAATGTAAGGCACTAACTATAAGTAATACTATAAGTAGAAAAAAAACAAACGCACGTAATATATATAGCCTAATAGCACACTATAATAATATAAGCACACAGCACATCTATTTGAATATATATATATATATATATATATATATATATATATATATATATATAGGTTTACTATCAATTTGTAGATCGCAACTTGTGCGATTTACAAAATGTCGAGAGAGCTGTATGTCGACTCAAAACATCGACACAAGAAATGTTGGAACTTACATCAGCGAATGCAATACAGCATTTGCTGTTGTGAATTCCAACATTCCAAGCCAGATCGCACTGTAGTGGGGATTGGGAAATGTACCCTTACCCTCACTGTAGTGCGATCTCGGAGTTTGTATATATAAGTAGGGGGGGGGTGGGGGGTGCAGAGTGGCTTGCACCCCCTGCAAACATGTAGTGTTGTGTGGCAACTTTGACAGGCAGACAGTCTGGGAGTCTGCTTCTTGTTCAAAAATGTCGATATCGACATTTTTGGATATTTGGTTCAACATTTACTTTAGTCAATGTGCGAACCGACATTTCGACAACATGACTATTCGACTGTGTTCCAGTCGACAAATTGATAGTAAACCATATATATATATATATATATATATATATATATATATATATATATATATATATATATATATACAGCTCAGCCCTCTAAGTTAAACGGGTGCTAAGCCCTCTAACTTAAACGGTTCTAGCACTGCTATTAAATAAGGGAAAACTAGACAAACATGCAAAGGGAAAAAAATTTAGTTAAACCCTCTAACTTAAGCGGGCACTTCGCTCTCTAACTCAAACAAGCCAAGAATCACTGACAAAGAAAATACACACTACGTAAATGGTCTACACTGTTTTTCAATGGCATAGAAATGAAGAAAATAGGCCTTGTGACTAAAATGAGGGCAAACTAAGCAACAATCATGGTAGTGAAAGATTAAACAGCACACACGACAACAGCAGAAATAAACCATCTACATAAAAGATCTATAACTACGTGTAGACAAAAACAGTTAGCAAAAATACAAGACATATAAGTTTTTCAAAAACTTAGCCATGGCCACGGAGAAGAGCATCCGATCTTGTTAAGCGGCAAATGAGATCTGGAGAATCACACACTGCATGATGGGATAGGTGTTCAGTCATGAGACAAGTAAAAGACTCCGAGCTATAGTATGTGGCCGAGTCGGAGCAGAGGATAGAGTCTGAACCCAACCAGTAAGAATGAAGGCAAGATAGGACAACATAATATCATAACATTTAGCTTTTAAGTCATCAGTGGATACATAAACATTGCTCCTACAGAAATGTAATTTCCAGCAACATCAACAATATGGTGGCTAAATGCAGATGAATAAGAGGGCAAAAAGATAGCAGAATACTCACGCATATGCATCATAATCTCCATTGTTCACTGCCTCAATCAGCTGCTCTGTTATCTTGATTATTTCTTGCTTTCGAGCTGATGGGAAACAGAAAACCATAAGTTACGTCAATTTTCTGCACCAATAAATTTCAATACCCTATCGTTCAACACAGTGGAATAGACAGGGGCTCTCAGCACCTGAAAGGCATATGAAAAGCACTCCCCATGACTACAGTGTTCCAGTCTAATGTCTCCCTCTACGATGACAATGAAATACTAGGTGGTATTAGTCTATCCTGTCTGGTGTCAAACTTAAGTTGCACAAATGTATTTTAGGAATTCTAATTAAGTATAAGAGCATCACATTAGTGAGACAGAGTCTAATAATCTTACTTCTTATTATGCTTTGCAATGGGGTCTACCACCTCATCCCTTAACCCCCACATTTTCTGCATAGCATATCAATAAAACATATGTTTTTAGGATGGGAGTTAAATGGGGGCACTAATCCCCTTAAAATAACAAAAAGAAAGTAGCACAATGAAATGCTACAGAGCGTAGCAATGATACTTCCTGCTAAAATAAAATATCACCTTCTAGGCCTGGGTCTGTCTCATAAAAGGTAATTCCAGCAAAGTAGAATCCAAGGGACCCAAGTAATAAGCAGATCACTAAACTGTACTTTCAGAAAAGGTTGACTTTTGGGTTTAATGAAGCCTTTCAGAAAATCAAATAAAAAGTAAATAATGTAATAAATATCCTTTTCACAGAGCTGTTGCAACTTCAGAGTTAGTAAATTTAGCGACTGGGGTGTGGGGATCAAGCCCCAATATGGGAAGGGGTGCTGTCGCTCTACAAAAACATTAGAATTAACACTGCCTGAAAAGAATACTGCAACAGACTAACTAGTGGTGGCAGCAAAACTGTCTGTAGACTATGCTTGAAATGCTTAACACTGGTAGAAAAAAGTCGATGGCTTCTAAATATGCTCAAATTCCTTTTCACCACAAAAAACTGCTGTTCTACACAGATATCCCTACATTCATTCATTCCCTCGTGCTATTTTGGGCTACAGAACAACCTCAGCTTACCCCTGCAGGCAATGGGCACAAGACATGCAGACCAAACCTGAAAAGGACATAGTTCATCTCAGAACATATATACAGTCACATGTGGCAAAAACTCTCACAAACACTGAAAGGGCATATGAACTTTGCAAAGAAAGAATCCCAGTCAAGAACTAAGCCTGAGACCTAAAACACTAAGTGTTAATGCTAACCTCTGCATGTAACTTTGCTGTTCTGCTTGTATTTATGAACTTGTTTGTTGACGGTTACATTTTCTGTAATTTATCATAGTTATCTGAATGATGCAAAAGAAATAAAGCAAGTTTTGGTATGATGTGATTATACTGCTAGGGCCTCTTCCTAGTGCTGTCCCCAAGTTGTTGTTCGTCTTTCGGCTTTTCCCGGTTAGGGGTCGCCACAGCTGAACAGCAGTCCGCTAATGATTGGCAGTAGATTTTTACGGTGCCGAGTTGCCAGCTCGGCGCCCAACCTTCAACGAAGGCCTGCCCATTCACGCATGTCTTTTGGAACGCCACTCTATCACGGGGAGGACATGCAGACTCCACACAGAAGGCACTCCCCGCACTCCAGCAAATAATCGAATGGGAGAACCTCTTGCTGTGAGGCAACAATGCTACTGCTGCACCACCGTGGATAGTGCTGTCCACAAGTAATTGCTGAAATGCCTAGGCCCATTATAAAAGAAAAAAAAGTCTGCTTTCACAGAGTTCTCTCCATTCTACACTACATTTCCAGAATCAGTTTTTGCAAGAATATCTTAATGAAGACATGCACATTGTGTAGTTGAGGAATCCAGAAGGCATAGGTGCAAAATATACATAAAGATAATTGTTCAATGAGTCTTTATAGCAGAATGGTGTCAGAAGAACAACTCTCATGCAGCACACCTTATTTTGGTAATGGGCCCTGTGTGCTTCAGTAAAACAATACCATGTAAAACTAGATATATTCTTAATATTAACAATAAGAAAGCGCAAGTAACTATTTATAACAGAAGTACAGAAATGAAGGGAAAATGAAGAAGTAATTTTATGGTTTCATAAGCTATGACTCCTAGTACAAAACTATCTGAAGGAGAATTTTAATACATGCACTTAATAAATATGACTAATGGTGGATTATTAAACAGTAGAGTAGTAAGTAGAATGGACAGTGTCAGTCTGTCACTTACTTAAAAAAAATTCCTTTGTGTTCACGTTCTGTAGTCTACTCCTGGGAGGTCTGCATTGTCATCAAATGCTGCCCAACAGCACTGTATGTCTTCATTTCAATATTTAGTGCCTTCTTCGTCTTAGTCCAGCACATTAGTAAAAAGGTCCCTACCCACCTGTGCCCACGGTAATACCTAGGAGGTTACAGCAGTACATAAAGAGCCCACACCAAAAGACTAATTTTAGTTAGAAATGTTTGTGCTCTACACATCTTGGTACTACTTAACACCTGCACACCATCCTGGTTCACTAGAAACCTAGGTCAAAGGGAACCACCCTCTTTACTGTCCTTTCTCTTACATTATTGAGTAAATACAGTATTGTCTTCCACTGGCTAGACCTCCTGAACACCAAATATCTCTGGAATCCTAGTGGGGACCTATAAACATTTTAGAGGCCACCTCTATTACAGATGGGGACAGCCAAACAATCTTACAGTCTGTCTTAAGAGCTTCTATCTTTCTTTTCACAACTGCCCTAGGATCATTCATCCACCCATCTTATGATAAACTCATGTTATTCTTTACAAGGTGTGGGTATGTTGCAGCCCTTCCAGGCAGCTAATAAGCGAAAGGCTCTAAAATCCATTATGAACAGGTACCAGTCTACAGCAGAAAACATACGTTCACTCAATCATACACAACACACACACACACACACACACACACACACACACACACACACACCTATCTACAGGGCAATTTAAAGAGCACCAATTCATCTTGTGTGTGTCTTCGGGAGGTGAAAGGAGACCGGTGCACCATGTGAAAACCTATGCAGATGCAGACAGGGCATGCATACTCTGCAAAGAAGGTACCCCAGCAGAGAACTAAGCCAAACAACATCTTGCTATGAGGTAGCAATGCTAGTCACTGGATCATACACAATGCATTCAATATTTATATTATATATTACTTACTACTATCCAATCCTTGGTGGTCTCCAAGATCTTCAAAGGGCCAAGGTAGGTCTGCACTATGGTGCACATTGTTGCTATTATTTATGGACTTGAGTTTACCAAACCTCAATTTGTTCTGTACATTATATTAAACAGTTACATCATTTGTGAACAACTGCTTACAGAAGTACAAATATTCTAATTCATCTATTCCTGTATTCTGGCTTTTAAATATTCTTAATGATGAATATGTTGAAATAGTGATATCAAATATTTTGCCCTACACACCCAAGTCCTGCATGTGAGTTATTACAGTGTACTGCACAGTTCAAACTTTCAAGTATCCAGATCATACAATGTGTCTGTGATCCAATTACCAAACTTTACAGTATGTCTATTACAGATTCATAGGTAAGCACTAGGCTAACTGCCCTTGCAGGTCATTTTAAGCCTAGCCAATTTTCTTTTTTATGCTAGAAATAATCCATTTAGCTATAGGATGGCCTAACCCATCCCATGGTCAATAATTATATATCACCCCTAATGAAAATAACTGGGATCCTCCGATAGATAATTTAAGGAGACTCATGCATGGGGAAAAAGCATTTAGGAGCTGCATCTATCTATTTGTAGTATGCAGTCCTGGGGCAAATTGTCTGTTTCCCATCCACAGATCTAAGCTGCGCTTGAAAATGGACAGGGATGAACTTTGTTTTATGTGGATGGGAAGTCTTTTCCATAGTAGTGGTATCATTTGCAAAACATACCTGTTCCACCAAACTGTTCTGTTGATGTTGCAGAAGAGGTTTAAATCTCTAGACTGAGTATTTCTGATGCTATCTGACTTACTGTTGTGCAGTAAATCCATCAGTAATGGGGTCTGAGGATGCCTTCTATGCCAGATACAGGTCACTTCTTAGCAGTCCGTAGGATGCTGAGTATAGTGACAAGACTGAGTCAGTCCATGTGGACATGTTCTTTAGGTCTTGTCTTCTTTTAGTAGGGTATCTCTGTGGGTGCTGCAGTTGCATGTACCTGGACAGATACATGCCAAAGGGGGCATTTTATTCAATGACTGGCATAATGAGGGATATGTAAACGGGGAGAATGCCATTCCAGATCGAGAGACAGTCCTTTTGTTTATAGGTTGTGCAGTACAGAAGGGCTTTCTTACAAAAGACACGTTGGTCAAAAGTTAGGTCACTGTCCATAAAAGTTCCAAAATCCTGAACAACTGGGTCAACTCTTAGGGGTGTATCGTCAATGTGGTAGCTCCCTAGGGTAGATGACTTTCCAAAAGACACAATAATGCATTTTTTGGCATTTAGTTTCAGGCCATGATTTTAATGCTAGTTATTTATTTGAGACCAACCTTCCTGCAGGAAGGCTATGTAATATTGGGATTTAGTGACACCTCCTAGTTTACAGTCATTTGCAAAATTAGTCAGACTGAGCCTTTTGCTATTGGCTTTTAATCCAGAAAAGTAAATGCCAAACAGGAGAGGTCCTAGCACAGAATCCTGAGGGACTACACTAGTAAGTGGTTTCTTTGTGGAGGTAACTTCCCCTATTTTGATTATCTGCATTCTGTCGGTGAGCCAATTGGCAATCTTGTGGGTAACATAGGAGTGCATTCCCAGTTTATTTAGCTTTTCTACTATGTCCGTGTAGAGGAATTGTGTCAAACGTTTTGGCCAGATCAAGGTATGCAGTGTATACAGTTTTACCTTCATCCATTACTTTGGTGACCTTTTCAAAAAATCCACCAGGTTGAGTAAGCATAACCTGCCCTTGGCAAATCCAAACTGAGCTGGATCTAGTGTTTGGAAGTTCTCTATGCCCTGATTAATTTCATGACAAGTCTTTCTGTTACTTTGCATATCATCTGAATACCTAGTTTTGCACTTCGTTACCATAATGCTTTTCCTACTAAATCATGCTTAAAACGCAAGCTCTTTCTACACTGTTTGCTTTGCAGACTGCATATAAGATAGAATTCACAGAGATGCACTGTACTGTACTTCTGCTCAAGCCCTGCACAACTGTGAGTAATACTCAGTGACAAAAGGAAGCAATACATATCCAAATAAAAATATGCAACAAGTATGTAATAGGACCTAGTTGTGCAATGAAACTTTGCAATTATACACAGCTACAGCTTTGCAGTGAAATGCATATTCAAAAGTGCAATGTACAACCCACGGGACGGGTGCATACTACATTGCTCAATCTAATGAACAGAAATGAGAACTCAGACTGAAATATTTCAATAAAAAAGATATGCTTTCAGTAGATATGCAAGAGAGAGGAGCACAGGGTGACATACAAGAGTGGAGGAAGATGCACATAGGTGGATTATATCTTATGTAGGAGGGCCAGTTTGAAGAAGATCAGAGACTGTAAAGTGGTGACTGGGGAAAGTGTAGTTAGGCAGCATAGGATGGTGGTTTGTAGGATGATGTTGGTGATCAAGAAGAGGAGGAGGAGTGTAAGGGCAGCACCAAGGATCAAATGGTGGAAATTGAAAAAGGGCAATTGTGAGGTAGAGTTAAGACAGGCACTGGGTGGCAGTGAAGAGTTACCAAATAGCTAGGTAACTACAGCAGATCTAGTAAGGTAGACGGCTAGAAAGGTGCTTGGTATGACATCTGGACAGAGTAAGGACGACAAGGAGACATGGTGGTGGAATTAGGAAGTACAGGAGTGTATACAGAGAAAGAGGTTGGCAGAGAAGAAGTGAGATTGTCAGAGAAATGAAGAAAGTAGCAGGAGTATAAGGAGATGAGATGCATGGCAAAGAGAGAGGTGGCAAAGGCTAAGGATAAGGCATATGAAGAGTTATATGAAAGGTTGGACACTAAGGAGGAAGAAAAGGACCTGTACCGATTGGCTAGACAGAGGGACTGAGCTAGGAAAGATGTGCAGCAGGTAAAGGTGATAAAGGATAATGAGGGAAACATACTCACAAGCGAGGAGAGTGTGTTGAGCAGATGGAAAGAGTACTTTGAGGGGTTGATGAATGAAGAGAATGAGGGAGAGAAAGTTGGATGATGTAGGGATAGTGAATCATGAACTGCAATGAATTAGCAAGGAGGAAGTAAGGATAGCTATGAAGAGGATGAAGAATGGAAAGGCTGTTGGTCCAGATGACATACCTGTGGAAGCATGGAGGTGGTTAGGTGAAATGGCAGTGGAGTTTCTGACCAGATTGTTTAATGAAATCTTGGAAAGTGAAAGGATGCCTGAGGAATGGAGAAAAAGTGTTTTGGTACCGATTTTTAAGAATAAGGGTGATGTGCAGAGCTGTAGTAACTACAGAGGGATTAAAATTGATCAGCCACAGCATGAAGTTATGGGAAAAAGTAGTGGAAGCTAGGTTAAGAAGGGAAATGATGATTAGTGATCAGCAGTATGGTTTCATTGTTAAGAGAAAAGTTTTAAAACATACTGTTATTTGTCTCTTTCTCCCATCTAGCAAAATGAATACGTTATTTGCTGAAGTGTTGGTAAAAAAAGGTCATTGAACCATGTTTATTAAAGATGGGCTTTATCTATGATAGATGTAGTTTGCTTATGAACTTGAATAACATCTGTTTTCTATACTGAATAAGAGTTAATTTACTGAGGCAGGCTGCGGAAAATTCCAGCTACCACTGTTGAACTAAGTATTCTGTACTAACTGTGGTTTTGAGGTAAACGTTCTACACTAACTGTGGTTTTGAGGTAAACATTCTACACTAGCTGTGGTTTTGAGGTAAAGCATTCTTTTCTGAGGTAAACTGTGATCCTATATGTTTTTCATAGCCAACTGTCAGAAATGTAACAAAAGCTATTTTGGCTAGTAACAGGAAAGTATAAAAGTTGATGTCAGTAAACAAGCTGATCAGATTGAGATCATCTTGGCCAACATGTTGCTGTAATCTGGTTAGCAGTTAAAGGAAATTTTCATCACCTGAGGCAGATGTGACTCGCTTGAATTTTTTCTTCTGACATTTTGGTCCTTCGGACCGGAAACCACTACGAAGATACGGATCAGACCGACAGAGAGACCGAAAAACCTGCGCAGGCGAGGGTTTCTTATCTTAAGATTCCCTCGATGGAAAGTCCTCCAACTGATTTGTCGTTGGAAAGAGGCCGGCTGCTCTTTGATCCCTATCTGAGGGACGGTTTCCGAAACAAAAGGGGAAACGGGGTCTCATCTGGTTCAGGTAGGATGAAAAATACCTTTATTTTCTTTTAATTTAAGTTAACCTTGTCGACAAGGGTTTTATTTTTGGTTAAGGGTGGGTAGGAATAATTAAGATTATTTTTGTTAGGATTACTTGTTATTTTGTTAGGATTACCTGTTATTTTGTTGCTGCAAGTGTGAGAGTGATGCCTGTTTAAATGTTGATGCTAAGTATATGAAAAGTTTAAACAAAAATAATGTTAAATTTTTGAGAAAATGGAAGTTGAAATATGGTTTTGATGGTACACTGAATAAGAATGCCTGTGCAAAATTGGTTAGAGATTTGAAAAGAGATGCAGGAACTAGAACTAAAAAGCAAAGACAATTGGGATTTCCCCAAGCACAAAAATGGTTAGAAGAAGCAAATAAATGAGCTATAAAAGAAAAACAGTGTCAGGAAAAAGATAAAATAAATCAAAAGGGATCACTGGTGCCAAGTGGAAAAGTAGCTTTATTTTTAGATAAGGAGGATGAGCACACAGTTTGTGCAGTACAAAAGCAGGCAACCGCCCCACCGTATGGTGAAATTGCTGCTGCCATACCGGGGGAACCTCCTCAATATCAGTCTGAAGATGTGGGATCTGTACAGCAGGGTGGGTTATTAGCTGCTCAAGGAAATGTTGTGACCCTCCAATTTACCCACAAATTCCCGTAGTACCTAAAGTTGCTTTGCAACAGGTAGACCAACCTATGCAGTTAAGGTCAGGACCAGCAGGGCAAGGACGTTGGGCTATTAAACTTTCTGACCATTCAGAAGCTCTTCCCTTAATACAAGTTGCAAACCCACAAGCAGGAGATGTTGGACAAGAACCAACTATTTTAGTTTATCGTCCCAGGGCTAGAGAGGATATAAAACGAGCTACGGATGGTATTCCTCACCCCAAGGTTAATTTTCAAAAGTTTTCTGAGGACATAGTTGGTATGCATTTAAGTTATCATCTAAATGGTTTAGAAGTAGAACAAGTAGTGCAACAAATCTTAGATCCAGATTGGCACTTAGTTTGTGGTACTTGGACATGTAAGGCAGATGACAGTACTACATTAAAGCATAATTCTGGGGTGTTAGACACGCGAGTCACTGATCTGTTAAAGAGAATTTCTGATAAGTGGCGTCCAAGAGCAGATTGGACAGTAATAAATCAGTGCCTCCAAAATGATGATGAATCTGTAGATCATTATATTGTAAGACTGACAGAAGTGTTCAATAACCATTGTGGAATGATAATTCCACAGGATCAGACGAATGATCGTCCGTATGAACAGCAATTGAAAAATGCTTTCCTTAAAGGTTGTAAGGCTCCGATAAGTAGTTTTATTACTAAGCACATGGTAGATCACAGAACATGTAGACTGCAACCTTTGTTTGAATATGCACGACATGCTGAGCGACATTTTAATCTAAAAAAGAAAAAGAAAGTACAAGTGTTGGCAGTAGGGGATGATGGTGGTATATTCTTAGTACAGGACCAAAGGGGGCAAGGGCGCCGTGGTGGCATAAAAAAACGTGGGGGCCCGCAATGGGACACGTTAAATGAACCGGGTGGACATTCAGCCTATAGGGAAAGGTTAAAACGTAGAGAATGTTTTAAATGCAGTAGACGTGGGCACTTCGCTGCCGACTGTGAAGAGTGGCAACATCCCCCACAGCTTACGAACAAGGGCTCCGCATGACTATATGATAGTAAAGAAAGGCGCCAGCTTCATTATGGGGATAGTGAAGAGGCAGACACTCTCTATGATGAATGTCAGAACACACTAATGGAAGGGCGGGATTGTGACTGTGAAGTCATAAACCTGGCAAATTTGGGTATTGCTATGCATCTAGATCAGAAACCCATGATAGAGTTTTTGGTTGAGGGACAGAAAGTGGAGTTTTTATGTAATTCAGGTGCATCGCGTACACTTTTGGGTCCAGCAGTTCTGCCTCCGAACTGCGAAACAGATGAGTTTGTCCTTGTAAAAGCGGCAAACGGGAAAATTTATAAGGAACCACTGTCTCATCCTCTACTGTTCACAGATCCGCAAACAAACCAAACTGTTAGGTGTAGGGTAATTATATCAAAAGTTTGTCCAGTTAATTTGCTAGGAAGAGATTTGATGCATGTGTTTGGAATAGCGGCAATTCCCACACCTAAGGGTATTGAGGCAAAAAGGTTAGCGGATGGCTTAGTAGTACAGGGAGTACAAGACTTGTTTTACTGGTATAGCCTAGACTTGATTTCAGACGGCCCGGGGAGGGTTGATACAGAGTTGATCAATCTAGCTCTAAGTAAATCTAGGAGCGGGTCACCGCAGGTTGCGGCGCACTTACATTGTACAATGTTCTATAAGGCCCCTGGTCCGGATAAAGAATTTGAAAAAGAATTCTTTAAGCACAAGTGTGCAAGGATAATTTTGAATGATATGTTTTGGGATACAGTAGTAACCTGTACTTTGACTAAGGAAATGAGTTCTTTATATTGCTCAAGTTATAGACCGCATGTTTCAGTTACTAAAGCAGTGGGGACACATTGGGTAGACTTGGCGAAAAAGGTAACGATTTGGAACACAATGTCTGAAAGTCAGTTGAAAGATCAACAGATCCAGGTACAAAGATTAAATTGGGTGACTTGGGCACGACCAAGTGTGCACCTCAGGGATGACAAAACAGAAATGGCATGACAAATCCTCCTAACTCAAGAGGAAGATAGTGCATTAAGTGCCTTGCCTGTAGATTTATGGTCAAAAGGTAAAGGAGATGTAGGATTAATGAAAACAGCAGGTGAAGTTTGTATAACTGCAAAGTCAGGTTTTAGACCTCGTAAGCACCAATATCCACTAAGTAAACAAGCGGAGGAAGGAATTAAGCCAGTTATTGAACAGCTAAAATAGGTAGGAATTCTTGTTGAATGCCCAGATTCACCCTGCAATACTCCGTTGTTTCCTGTAAAGAAACCGGATGGATCATGGAGGTTGGTTCAGGATTTACAAGCAGTTAATTCAGCTGTGATCCCAAGAGCACTGGTGGTCCCTGACCCCTATACATTACTTAATGATTTACTACCTCAGCACAGATATTTTTCTGTCATAGATATAAGCAATGCCTTTTTCTCCATACCACTACACAAGGAGAGTAGATTTTGGTTTGCATTCACTTTCCAAGGTAAAAGATACACATACACCAGATTACCACAGGGTTATTGTGAGAGTCCGACAATATTCGCACAAGAAATGGCTGCGAATTTAGCTCAGTTTGTTCCCCCAGAGGGAAGCCAGGTCCTGTTGTATGTAGATGATATTTTATTGGCCTCACCCAACCAGGAAAGTTGTAAAAAGGATACCCTAGCCCTTCTTAGTTTTTTAGCTGAGCAAGGACATAAAGTAAATAAAGAGAAGTTACAATTGTGGAAAGCACAAGTAAAGTACTTGGGTTATTTAATCTCGCAGGAAGGCAGACAATTGGAAAATAAAAGAAAACAAGCAATTCTTGAAGCACCTATGCCTACGACTAAGCAGGAGATGATGTCGTTTTTAGGTGTGACTAATTTTTGTAGAAGTTGGATTCCTAATTATGCTGAAGAAGTAGGGCCATTGACCGCACTGATCTATGACACTCCCATGGCAGCTAAAAGTAATATACAGTGGACAGATAAGGCAATACAAGCATTTAATAGAATTAAGCAATTGATAGCAGGATCCTCTGTTTTGGGTTTTCCAAACTATTCTAAGCAGTTTGTATAAATGGTTGACTGTAAGGGAGGATATATGACTTCGGTTCTGGTACAAGTACATGGGGATAAACAGAGACTGATAGCTTTTATTCCTCCAGATTAGATCCTGTTGCAAGGGCATTGCCGCATTGTGTTCAAGCTGTAGTGGCAGCCGCCATGGCAGTGCAAGCCTCAGCATCATTAGTTTTGTTTCACCCATTAAAATTGTGAGTTCCACATTCAGTAGCTACTATACTTTTGCAAGATAAGATAACCTTTTTATCTCCTAGTCGACATTTGTCATGTATGACAGTGCTGCTAACACAGCCACATATGACCATAGAAAGATGTACTACTCTTAATCCGGTGACACTTTTACTGACTCCAGAAGAAGGTACTCCACACGTTTGTTTAGAGAGCATTCATAACAAAAGTACTTCCCCGACCAGATTTAACGGATATTCCGTTGGTAGATTCTGATCTTGTTTTGTTTGTAGATGGATCAGCAAAGAAAGACACTGTAGGAAAAACACTAGTAGGGTATGCTGTCACCACAGAAACTGAAGTTTTGGAAGCAAAAGGATTGTCAAATATTTATTCTGCCCAAGCAGCTGAGTTAGTGGCTTTGACTCGAGCCTGTACCTTAGGGGAGGGTAAAAAAGTGACAATTTATACAGATAGTCAGTATGCTTTCTCCACTGTGCATGTTTTCGCCCAACAATGGAAGAATAGAGGAATGGTTACTGCGACAGGCAAACCAATAAATCACAGAGATTTAATTTTACAGTTGTTAGATGCAGTGCAATTACCACTCCAGATAGTGATATGTAAATGTTCCGCACATACTAACAGAAAAGATCCTGTCTCCAGGGGAAATGCCCTTGCTGATATCAAGAAAATTATTTGCTTTTACATGACAATGATTTAGAGCCCGGACACCTCTTAGACTTAGAGACACTAAAAGTAATGCAAAGATTGACAACACAGAAGGAAAAATGTCGTTGGGTGAAATATGGTATTACTCAACAGGATGGGTTGTATAGGGCATCAGATGGCAAAATGGTATTACCCTCAAACCTTTTTAGGTATGCTGCATTGGTTAGCCATGGACCTGCCCATGTAGGAGTACAGACAATGGTTCAAATAGTGTATAAGGTGTTTTGGTGTAAAGGATTTTCAACTTATGCAAAGCAATTCTGTTTATCTTGTTTATTATGTGCAAAGTATCATGCTCAGGGGGGAGTTAAAAAATCTCAGCAGGCATTCCCTACCCCTCCATATCCATTCCACACACTCTGTATGGACTTTATTGAGTTGACACCCTCAGAGGGAAAAAAGTTTTGTCTAGTCATAATTGATGCTTTTTCTAAGTGGGTAGAAGCTTTTCCAGTAAAGCATCCTGATGCACACACAGTAGCTAAGCTTTTAGCTACAGAAATAATTCCCCGATTTGATTTACCAAGATGCATTTACAGTGATAATGGGTCTCATTTTGTTAACCAGATTGTTCAGAAGTTGGGTCAAGTGTTTCAAATTGATCTCAAGTACCATTGTGCTTACCATCCGCAGTCAGCTGGACTGGTGGAGAGACACAATGATATCCTAAAAAGTAAGCTCCGCAAACTGATGGCAGAAACGCATAGATCCTGGACTGCGTGCCTTCCATTGGCACTCCTGTACATGCGAATCTCACCCTCCTACAAAGGACTTACACCATTTGAACTTTTGTTTGGGAGACCATATTGCGTCCCGCAGTGGCAAGGATTTCTGCCAGCGGAACGTGAGGGGGGGTGAGGATCTGGTGGATTATATGAAGAAGCTGCTAAATGTCAAGTCTCTTGTAACCAATGACTCCTTTGCAGATTCCAGAAGTGAAACCTCGTTAAGCGTGGCACCCGGGGGACTGGGTGTGGATCCGAATTGTGAAGAGAAAGAACTGGTCATCCCCCAGGTGGGAAGGGCCATATCAAGTACTTATCTCGACACCTACGGCTGTAAAGATCGCAGGGAGGACTTCGTGGATTCATATCACCCACTGTAAAAAACTTAAAGACTTTTCCTTCTACCATTGATGTTGGTCAGACTCCACCGGACCCCTGAACGCAAAGTCTGACTACAAAGGAAGGATGGCCATGTTCAACTGGTACTTGAACTGTTATGTGATGATGATTTTGGTGGCGAAAGTAAATATGTCCATACGAGAAGGAACAGTTGTGAGAGAAAAAGGAATGGTGGTGCTGCAGGCGCAAACAGGTGTTACTACTGTGTTCAAGGTAAAACTTTGTGAAGGAATTTTGGACTGTGCTAAATGGAACAATAATGATTTCCTGACTCGTGCAAAATATTTGTGCAATAGAGACTGTGCGTCCTGGTCAAATGTTTGGTGGTCAACAGATGTGAATGGATGGGAAACAAGTGGTGCAGTGATACCAGAGAAAGATAAAGGCAGGCAACAAAGAATAAAAATTGCGCATTTCCAAGGTACTGAAGTGATTACTATAACCATCGTGTCACCACAAGAAAGTGATTCAGGAGTTTATGAAATCGGAGTATCCCTTCCAACTGGAACTGATCCTTTGGGGACCCTCCAACTTAAAGTGCAAAGCCTTAAAAATGCTACAAGTAAAGCAGATTTTGCCTTCACAGAAGAAGAACAATTGTTACTTGAGATGGGATTCGTACACCGTAACGAATGGTTATCTTGGGTTAGATATAGTACCCGAGAGGCACATCGTAAGAACTGTGTTTCTTGTGCTGAAGGTAAACAGCAACTAGCGACAGTCCCATTGATGCAAGCTGAAGGTAATCTGACGTGTCTGTTAAAGTTATTCTTCAACAAAACCGAAGATAAATGCAAAGATGAAACCCAGCATTTTCCAGTCATAAGCAAAGTTGAGAAACTGCCTACAGCAATCTCTTATCCAGGTGCGTATATGTGCATTTCCAGAGATGGCACAGGAAAGAATTATGGCAATATGGGACAGAATTATTGCAATGTTACTGTGAATGGCAATGAGAATCCATTTCTGGAGAACCAAACTCATAGTTTGGCAGACGTATGGTGGTTATGTGGAGACAACAAACTCAGATCAAGGCTTACGATTCCCTGGAAGGGAACTTGTGCACTTGCAAAGTTAATTCTGCCATTCTACATTTTCCCAGTTCCAGGAAGCAATTTCGTAAGAGAACCTGAAATTAAGCCGAGGTGGTTGAATAAGAGAAAAAGAGAGGCACCGAAGCAATCCTTTGATAGCAGTGTCTACATCGATAGCATTGGCGTACCAAGAGGCGTGCCTGATGAATACAAAGCAATAAACCAAATAGCAGCTGGTTTTGCATCCATCTTTGTCTGGATTCAACCCAATAAGAATGTGGACTGGATCAACTACATTTACTATAACCAGCAGCGTTTTGTGAACTATACCAAAGATGCATTAAAAGGTATTGCTGAACAACTGGAGGCCACTTCGCAGGTGGCATGGCAGAATCGAATTGCGTTGGATATGCTCCTGGCCAAAGAAGGAGAAGTTTGCAGGATGTTTGGGACTTTCTGTTGTACATATATTCCGAATAACACTGCCCCTGATGGGAGCATCACTCGAGCTTTGAAAGGTTTGGAAATGTTATCCGAAGAATTGTCAGAGAACTCTGGGGTAAGTAATCCCTTTGCAGACTTTCTACAAGCGTGGTTTAGAAAATGGAGTCATCTCATCAGCAGTTTCCTGGTGTCCGTCGGAGTCGCTGTGGCTATCGTGGTGGTATGTGGTTGCTGTTGTATACCCTGTATCAGAGGTCTTCCACAAAGACTGGTTGATACTGCTGTTACAAAGACGATGGACCAGCATTTGCAACAGACTGGTGAAAGTGAATACATTGAAATGTGACTTTTGCAAATGTTTTGAAGTTTAAAAGTTTGTCTTGCAAATGAAGTAATGTATGCAAAGAAAAACTTAGTTTTTACCATATATTGTTGAAATAAAAAAGACAAATAAAAGTGTTTTGAGGGGGAAATGTTAAGAGAAAAAGTTTTAAAACGTACTGTTATTTGTCTCTTTCTCCCATCTAGCAAAATGAATACGCTATTTGCTGAAGTGTTGGTAAGAAAAGGTCATTGAACCATGTTTATTAAAGATGGGCTTTATCTATGATAGATGTAGTTTGCTTATGAACTTGAATAACATCTGTTTTCTATACTTCTGAATAAGAGTTAATTTACTGAGGCAGGCTGTGGAAAATTCCAGCTACCACTGTTGAACTAAGTATTCTGTACTAACTGTGGTTTTGAGGTAAACGTTCTATACCAACTGTGGTTTTGAGGTAAACATTCTACACTAGCTGTGGTTTTGAGGTAAAGCATTCTTTTCTGAGGTAAATTGTGATCCTAGATGTTTTTCATAGCCAACTGTCATCTGTCAGAAATGTAACAAAAGCTATTTTGGCTAGTAACAGGAAAGTATAAAAGTTGATGTCAGTAAACAAGCTGATCAGATTGAGATCATCTTGGCCAACATGTTGCTGTAATCTGGTTAGCAGTTAATAAAGGAAATTTTCATCACCTGAGGCAGATGTGACTCGCTTGAATTTTTTTCTTCTGACATTCATGCCGGGAAAGAGCACTACAGATGCGATGTTTGCTCTGAGAGTGTTGATGGAGAAGTACAGAGAAGGTCAGAAGGAGTTGCATTGTGTTTTTGTAGACTTAGAGAAAACATATAACAGGGTGCCTAGAGAGGAGCTGTGGCATTGTATGAAGAAGTCAGAGTGTCAGAGAAGTATGTGAGTGTGATACAGGATATGTAACAGGGTAGTGTGACAGAGGTGAGGTCTGCGGTGGGAGTGACGGATGCGTTTAAGGTGGAGGTGGGATTACATCAAGGATCAGCTCTGAGCCCTTTCTTATTTGCAATGGTGATGGACAGGTTGACAGACGATATCAGATAGGAGTTCCTGTGGACTATGATGTTTACAGATGACATTGTGATCTGCAGTGAGTGTAGGGAACAGGTGGAGATGACCCTGGAGAGATGGAGATATGCTCTAGAGAGAAGAGGAATGAAGGTCAGCAGGACTAAGACAGAATATATGTGTGTGAATGAGAGGGAGGGTAGAGGAATGGTGAGGATGCAAGCAGTAGAGGTGGCGAAGGTGGATGAGTTTAAATTCTTGGGATCAATAGTTAAAAGTAATGGTAAGTGTTGAAAAAAGGTGAAGAAGAGAGTACAAGCAAGATGGAGTGGGTGGAGAAGAGTGTCAGGAGTGATTTGTGACAGACGAGTACCATTAAGAGTGAAAGGGAAGGTCTACAAGAGGGTAGTGAGACCAGCTATGTTATATGGGTTGGAGACAGTGGCATTGACAAATAGGCAGGAGTTAGAGCTGAATGTGGTAGAGTTAAAGATGTTAAAATTTGCACTGGGTGTGACGAGGGTGGACAGGATTAGGAATAAGTATATTAGAGGGTCAGCCCAGGTTGGAAGGTTTGGAGACAAAGCCATAGGCAAGATTACATTGGTTTGGATATGTGCTGAGAAGGGGTGCTGAGTATATTTGGGAAAAGATGCTAAGGATGAAGCTACCAGGTAACAGGAAAAGAGGAAGGCCTAACATAAGGTTTATGGATGTGGTGAGAGAGGACATGCAGGTGGTTGGGTGTGACAGAGCAAGATGCAGAGGACAGGAAGAAATGGAAACAGATGATCTGCTGTGGCAACCCCTAACGGGAACAGCCGAAAGAAGATGATGATGATGAGATAGGATGCTCATATTACTGTGTACCTCAGCAGGATGCCATCAAGTGCCTCAGCCACCTAAGCAGTCATGTATTATTTGCAGCTGCACTGCTATGGTGTCCAGATACACTGGTTTCACAAAATGGAAGGAAAGGGCTGGAAATGAAAGAAGGGAAAAAGGGAAGAGCAAGCTGTGGGTCACACAAAAGAACAACATACAGGAATGTGCAGGATGGAAGGAAGGAAGGAGGGCAACTCATTTTTGTGGGGACAAGGCTATTTATTTTTTGACAGAAGGAAAGAGGGAGAAGGGTGAAAGGAAAAGTAGTAAATGTGACATATAGGAAAGTGTATTGAACTACACAGAAAAACACTGAACAGCAGAGACAAGCAGATGGAAATGCACATACTAGGATGGGGACGTAGAATAGGCATAGACAGAGCATAGACAAATGATGATGGGGCAGGTTGGACAACACATAGGACATGGGGAAAGCAAAAGGAAGGGAACACACATGCCTGTGGATAGAGTGGGGTACAAGCAGCTGACATGTTGCCTCCAGGTCAATCGAAAATACACATTACAGGGATCCAAAACTACGTGTTAGATTAGGGTGGCAGATGATATGGGCCCTATCTTCCCCTGGTAACCCAGTGGTAAATGCTGGTCAGTTGAGGAAATATGCAATTAATTCCAGGAGGTTCTCCACCTGGGCCACATATCTGCCCACTGATCTCTCCAACGCAAGTTCAAACTGTGGCTCAGGAAATGCAGGCGGGCTACCTGCCACTGAGGGGCCAGAACCCCCTCCCCCAGCAAGGCACTCCCAGCCTCATCACCCTCATGCACCTCAGTGGGACACAGCAGAGGTGCCTCTGGAGCAAATCTATCATCCAGCTCTACAGTGAGAAGAAAAAATGGGGAAGTAGTCATAAGTCAATCTAGCCTGACAGTAGATCCATTATATTTAACAAGAATGTCAATACATATGAGAACTATCCATAGCTAGCTACAAACCTATCCGGATTCCTGCAGAAGACAATACAGTGTACATCATGATCATGCTGATAGAGAAGGGCACATCCGAGAACCATGATAACTGTAGGGCGAGGTGCTATAGTAACGGATACAATCCCATATGTATTTCTCATTAGTTGCATGACAGGCAGTATGCAAGAGTGTGTGTGTGTATATGTGTCTATGTTACATTTATTCATGGGCCACACTAGGTAGTTTGCAGTCAGTGTGACACTGTGCAGCATAACCCCCAACCTAGAACATGATCTCACACAAAATAAAGTAGGCATATCATATGTAGTGCCAGCACCACCACCTCTACATGGAAGTTCCAGACAGCAGCAGGTCTAAGTCCTAAGATGAACTTGGCCAATACTTGCCAGCACCTACAATAGCCCTAAGTCTAAAATAAAACAAAAGAGAAAACATTAAAATACTTAATAGGCCATTCAGAGCATTCCTGCATACCCTTTGCCTTCCCACGCATAAAACTTTTCAGGGTTACTGTAATACAAGTCATCAAAATAATGCCTAGACTGATTCTTCATTCTGATGATGTCTGTGGTTGAGGACAACTTCTCAGCTAGGTCATACCAGGAATCCACCTTTTCAAATGCACACTCAGAGGAGCCCAGTAGGCACTCCCTGAAATGGCAGTGAAGAAGATAAAAGTATCATCTTGCCCTTATTATTGCACCACATAGCTCTGTCTGGCGCTAGCAGAAGCTGTCATTCCCCCAGTTTCCTCTGAAAATAGCTTCACTTTCAAGGGGAATAAAGCCTGTTAATCACACTTACAATGTGATTTCTGCAGCAAGATTTGCCACAGTGTAGTACAACATTCATACCATCACATGTCTCTAGCATGAGCTTTTGGCCATGAGATGTACAATTTAAGCATAATCAGTAGTCTTCTCCTTATACTTCAGGTCTATGGCACCAAAATACAGTGATTCACAGACATTCAAGTTTCCTGACCTAATCTACCTACAGGCCATGTAAACAGGTATAAACACACAGCATTTTCTAGGCTAAGTCATACAGACTTGGTAATTTATATTGTATTCTGGGCAACAACACTAGGAGAAAAAGCAATACTATTTGAAGCTACAGACAGTCTGAGGACGCACACAGTATTCTGACATTGTTTGGTAAACTGCATTATGTCTACATTCATAAGGATACGTTCCCTTCCACTGCAAGTCATATTGCAAAAAGGACAGCAACAAGAATGGGTGTGCCTGCATCTATCGCATGTTTTCAGAAGGTATTGGCAACAAGGTAGCTCACAATATTAGGACAACTTGTCCCTGTACTTGTCTATCACTTTTACAGTACTGTTACAGCCTGTCTAATATACATAATGGCCTACGGTGGTAAGTATTGCAGTCATGTGCCTACATGTTTCCCACAAACACACATTAGGACCATATCAGTAGAGCTACCAAAGAGACCCCAACTGTCAACAGTAGGAATACTTACTTTACTGTATAAGTATCTGCTGTCATAAACATCTGCTGGATGTAATCCCATATCTGTCCCTACCACTGTTGCATGGGATAGCCTCTCAACCTTTCCTTTATTGTATGGTCTACACAGGTTACTCCTTTTGCCTGTAGCTGTCATTCAGTCTCAACATTATACAGTATGCAGCTTTGTGTCATGTGTTCACAGATGTCTGCATGTATGCAGAATGAGGTGGATGACAAAGACCGAAAAATTTCAACCTCGCATAAAATGATGTCCTACTAGAAGCACTTAGGATACACTGAGATGAGGTGCTGACCAGCTTTTGTATGTGGCAGACTATGGTCCATGAAAAAAGACAAAGGGGAAACACAATCTCACTTTACAACAGTCTCATTAGCAAGTTATCAAAATGCTACCCCATGCCAAGGCAAAGGCAAGTTTCACAGACGCTAGGAGGACAGCCACAGTGGAGTGGGCTGCCTAGGAGTAACAGGCTGAAAAAGCAAGAGGAGTTTTTTTTCTCCTTACAGGCTGGCACTGGTTCTGGGATTATTCCAGGATGTGCAGACTCTGACATTAGGGTTATCCCACCCCCACATGTCTTTGTGGATGATGCACAAGGTTAGTACCTCTTACATCAGAGTTCTATACAGTTGCACTGCACATAGACATTGTAGGCTGACAACAGTAACTGCTGACAGCATACTGGTTTAAGAACATCAGACATCCAACAATGTCTGGACGGCACCAGAATACGACTGGGTTTGTATGGTACATTTTGCATGGACAACACACTTTTGGCATGGGTACCTATGATCAATCAGGTGCGTCTTTTGTGGTGTAGTCACAGGGCACAGCACTTTTATCATGATGCCTGTAGAAGCTGGGCCAGAATTACAGGCTGATGTTGGCACCTGTGCTGGGGCTAATGATGGCAATAACAAGGTACTGTTACCTGAGTCACAGTCTGATGACCCTGTGGCACTGTTTCCATCCATGGTGTGCATCCACCATCAACAGTTGAAAGTGTGGCTTCACTGACATGAGAACATGAGGCTGTACAGGAGGGGTGCTCACCATTCTCAGCACGGGATCCTCCATGGCTCCTGCCACTAGAGCATGCTGCTTCTGTGTCAACTGCAGATGCACAAACTCCATCTGAAGTTGGTAACACCAACCATTTAACAGTCTCATGGGTTGGCCAACACCATTTTTATTTATTTATCCTTTGTTGACTGGGTTAGTCCCACTACATTAGCAGCCTCTCTTCAGGGGAGACCCAATGTGCTATTCATACTATTAGGGGAAATTTGGTTACAGTTCTGGAGAAATTCACCTACTCTTTTTGTTATGTGCCATAGGAGCTTATAGGTGGCCCTAACATGTGGATGGCACTTGGCACAATTTGCTGGAAACCAGTCAAATACAGATCTCACTGCTGTGTTGCATAGCATCCATGAAAACAAGGAGCGAAGAGACAAGGTAATATGACTGGTATATTGAGGTCTGTGGTGGCACACACCATGCCATGTCCACATTCATGGGAATGATTTCCTTTGCCACAATCAGTGTACAAACCTGCAGTACTGTCCAAAGTCAGGGTAGGGTACATACCAGAGAGGCCATATAGGGGGTCACTGCAGGATATACAATCCTCATCTGCATCTGGACATATACCACACTCTGCCACTCCTTATCATGGGAGGCCAAGACTCTCATGCTCAACTGGCAGGGCACCTCATGAGTTGGCCTCAGTCATGTCACAGTCCTGAAGTCATACACCACCCGTCAGTGGAGACCACAAATGCTAGTGAAACATGACAGAGGAGTGGCTGCTGATCATGCTCACATAGTAGCACCCCAAATACATCACAGCAAGAAGATATCTACAATACAGAAAACCCATCACCTTAGGACTCCTACCTCTGCATCAACTCAGTGTCACAAGCAGGACTACACCTTATAACAAGAGAAAACTGTATTTGGTACAGAATATCTATCACTCCTAGATCTTCTGTCTCTGACCCTTATGACATCACTCATCACTCACTGTATATGGACAAATAGTGTATTCACAGGGCACAGCACTTTAGTAGTTCACTCTAGCATCATGACGATCCTACTCACCCGATTAAGGACTAGATCTATACACATTTGTGGTACTTTTAACAGAGCAGCTAAGTGTGCTGACTCCCACCGTGTGTGTGACTGACTTGAGATATACATCATCTGCACCCCACACACACACCCTGCTAATTATATATACTGGCTCCAAGACTGCACAATCCCCGAAGGAAGGGAATATTCCCCTACGTGGGAATGGTCAATGTCACACACCTGTCGAATATCTGTATAGTTGACCAAATGCAGTTGATTACACAGATGTTGACTAAACCGACAGAATCACTGTACACATACATGACAATAACTGTGACCCATCCCACCCTCCTGTTTGTGTGGTAAATGTGGGAATGTATGATGCACAATTTTGCTTGGTCATGCAGTACCATATAGTTACACTACATGCATCACTGGATCTGTGTGTCAGTGCACTAAAGCTGTGTGCTCATCAGGGCCCATACATCTGGAAAAGACATCACTGATTC
Organism: Protopterus annectens; assembly: GCF_019279795.1. Lineage (NCBI taxonomy): Eukaryota > Metazoa > Chordata > Ceratodontiformes > Protopteridae > Protopterus > Protopterus annectens. The sequence continues at coordinate 1,300,124,499 of NC_056743.1, read as the reverse complement.
ACCTTCACTGCCATGTGCTGTGTCCATCTCTGTTTAGGAGGTAGCAATGTGACTAATTGTTGCTGCGTTACCACACTCTCATCAGACAGTGGCGGTGATGCATCTTCTCTGTTGGACGTGTGTGTGGATGGACTGAACATGCCAGTACACAGGCTCCACAGAAATGGCTTCTCACTAACATATTATGGATCAAGCAACATTATAGGAATATCCTGCATGCTGTGGCAGGATCATACCATAATGCCCACAAAACATACCAAGGCAGCAAAAGAAAGGATTAAAGCAGCCTGAATGCCATTCAGAGTTGGCTGCATCAGTGTATGCACATGGTAGGTGTTTACTACATATGGACATAATACAAATGAATCTGTATACTTCGCCATTAGATATCGTGCCTACACTTACCAACTAGACGACACTGAGGAATTTCAGCATGGAAGAAGTGGTGATACAGCTGAAATGTGTGACAGATAATGTGAATCATGCCTGTGTGCTTTGCAGATGCATTTTACTGCCCCATGCACATAACATAATACTGGGTAATTTCATGGACTGGTAGCTCTTCCTGTTCATGAACCTTTGTGGAGCCTTTATTGGTAAGTGTGTCTAATCTGCTGCACCCCAAACCTCAAGAAGGCAGGCAATGAATGCATGGTATTAGCTCGTTCCTTTGGTGTGCTAAGAAACCGCACATGATCCTCTACATGCAGTAGCATTACATTGAGGAACTTTATGATTATTTTTAGAAGTGGAAGACTATGAAATACCCATCATGTTCCCTGTTGGTGACCGAAAGTTCTCTGTAGCTAGTATGAAAAATGCTATACCTACCCTGGTCTCCACAATGTAAGGAAACCCAAGCATTCATATTAACTATGTGCATGGGTAATGCAAAATAACCAAGATGTGTCACTGTCCTAACTGGCTCTAATGTGGTCAATCTCTTGATCAGTGAAACTATGGTATGTGAACCACTGATGGTACCATTTACACTGGTGACAAGCAGGAACTGGCAGTGCAGAAGTCTAAAGCATGCTGCTGCATAATGGCTGCTGTGACTCAAGTGTTCTTATTACATGAAATGATATTAATTTTGGAGTGATTCACCCTTTTATAGTCAAGCATACGTTGCTATTGCAATTTTTCTGTGCACAACTATAAATCACAACTATATTCTGTTTCCTTGTATTGCAATATTATTAGGACCTCCATTTACTACATGGTTTCATTTGCACGTCATTATGTGGTAATTTGCATATCTTCTGTCATGCATTTGATCTCACTGCACTAGAATGCAACATGGGACTATGAATCGTTACTTTCCTCTGCAAGTCTGATCACAGCTGATTCCTGTACAAGTGTACTCTATGTTTAACATAGCCTGTCTGTGAATCCCAGCCATAACATTTGCTCCAGGCACTGCGCATAATGTCTTTATTTACCATTATGAAAAGTAAGGTAACAGGTGTCACCAGTGTTCATCTGACCCATGATCTGCTGTGTCACTGTTCCAAGCTAGTTACTTGTACAAATACCCTCCAACTCAGAAGGGAATTGATACATTGGTAATGTGGCAGTCCAATTATAATACCTCCCTCCACAAGCTGCCCTCTTGTTACAGCATCCTGATGATCCTCCTTCTCCTACTCTAGCATCCTGATGATTCTTCTTACCCCATAAGGGAATATATCTATATGCACTTGTGGTACTTTTAACAAAGCAGCTGATAATGCTGATTCCTACCTAGTGTGCAGCTGGTTTTAGATATTCACCTAATGCCACAAACTGCTGAAAACACCCCAACTGTCCTCTTTCTCCATCTTGATGCTGGCTGGCAAAGTACATATAGGTAAAAACAATCATGCTGAAATCTACTCCATTTATTCCTATCACAAACTAAGTGAGTCAGGTTGGTAATATAACCAGTCTCTGTGACTCTTCAACCTGTATGTGCTATCCTGTCTACAACAAACTTACATAGTAAGGCTTCCTGTTGCTTAAGCTTCCTGATTAACACCTTGTCCATAATGATTTATTAATAAATTTGACCTGACAGAATCCAGGCAATGCTTTTACTAGCAACTGACTTATGTCTGTAGACTATGTAATCACTACAATTAACTTAACAATTCTGTAATAGGGGGATCCTAAATGAAAGACCAGCACTGATAGAGTTTATAGTAGAATCTAGAACAGAAGTTGCCATTAAGAAAGGAATTATTAGTAGAGCATATAAAATATTGCACAATAACTATAAGAATCAATCAGAGGAGATTAGGAAGGATTGGGAAGAGAGATTAGATAAGCAATTCACAAAGAAACAATGTGGGGGGGGGCATTATGTATGTCGCCCAAATATGCAACAAAAATCAAGAAGATTTAGGATATTTGCTTGGAAGTGTTTATGTAGGTATTTTTATACCACAAGTAGACTCCAAAGAATTTTTCCTCAGGTAGACAGCAAATGCTGGACGTGTGATGGGGAGAAAGAGGTAACTGGAACATATTTTCTGGAAGTGTAATGTGTTGGCAGATTTTAAGGAGTTCCTGCAAACTGCTCTGTCGGAGATGCCGGGTGAGCAACTTGGAGTAACTGGGGAAATTATTTTTTTTGAGCTATGATACAAACTCACAATTGCCTAGACATAGTAACACCTTGCTGAATCTAAACAGCAAATACTAGAAAATGGAAATCAAAGTCAAAACCAATTTTACTAGTAGTAGTGAAGATAGTGACAGAGATAAAACAACTGGAACTGGGAACTTTAGAAAATGGTAGGAGCAAATTACATAGGAAAAATGGGAAAGTGGGATCAATACATGCAGAGGAAGAATGAGGTTTAATAGAAGGCAGGATTTGAATGAGCTATGCAATGGCTGACTAACAATGACTGGATATGTTAAAAGTGATGTACAATGTTTGCAGCTACAGTTATGTTGGGACTGTTTGGAATGTATAATGTTTGCAACTGAGATTGTGTAGCTATTGACTTACTGTCATTTATATAAATGTAACATGGCTTATATGTCATACCCTATAATTTAATACAAATGTTTCTTATTAAAAAAAAAAAATTATATACACACACACACACACACACACACACACACACACACACACACACACACACACATCCTACAGAAGGGCCTCACTGAGACAGATGCCTGGTGTCAGAGCCCTGGCCTCAAGCTCAATGCCAAAAAGTGCAGTGTCATCCCCTTTGGTAAAAACTCTGTACCCATGAACTACCACATAGGCAACAATCTACTTAACACTGAATGCGTGATAACAGACCTTGGGACCCAGGTGGACAGTAGTCTCTCCTTTGGTAGTCACATCACCACAGTAGTCAGGAAGTCCTTCTACGTGGCACACCTCATAATAAAAGGGTTCTCATCCAGAAAAAAAGAGGTCATTGTTCCCCTCTTCTCATCACTCATTAGACCCATTATAGAGTACAACACCCCTTTTGGAATGTGCCTCACAAGAAATCTGCAGCAGCTGGAAAGGCCGCAGAAGTACCTCACAAACAGGATTACTGGCCTCAAACAAATGCCCTACACTGAATGCCTCAAAAAACTCCAGCTTTACTCCGTAGCATATAGGTTCATAGGTTCATACTAGGCTATCTGCCCTAGGGCATTTATAAGCCTAGCCAGAGTGTGTGTGGCTTTCACCACCCCTTAGGATGAGAATACTATACCCATTAGTTTGCTGTGCCTCTGTCCAGCAGTGACACAGAGATGATTCCCGGGGTAAACCTACGATCTCCCATCCACTCGTCAAGATTTCTCTTGAACAGAGTCAGTGAGGGGCTCTGCCTCACATGGACTGGGATTCTGTTCCATAGTGTAGGGAGTCTCTGGGTGATGAATCTGTCCCTCCAGCACGTCCTATTTATATCCATGTTGAGGTTTAAGTCTCTTGCTCTCGTGGCTCTGGTGGAGTTGGATTTTTTGAGGTGGAGCATGTCCATTAATTCCGGGTTGGACATGGCCTTGTATGTCAGGCACAGATCACCTCTGAGCAGACGGTATGCGACTGAATAGAGCTGGAGTTTCTTCAGTCGGGCATCGTATCACATATGTTTGAGCCCCTTTATCCTTTTGGTGAGGAACTTTTGGGGTCTTTCCAACTGCTGCAGGTGTCGGGTAAGGTACATTCCGAATGGGGCGTTGTACTCGATCATTGGTCTGATAAGTGAAGAGTACAGGGTACAATGACCTCTCCTGATCTGGATGTGAATCCCTTCATGATCAGGTGGGCAATGTAGAAGGTCTTCCTAACCACTTTGGCAATGTGAGTGTCAAAAGAGAGGTTACTGTCAACTTGGGTCCCCAGGTCCCTGATAACTTCTTCCGTGTTTAATGGATTACCACCTATGTGGTAATTAGGGGTTACCTTGTTTTTCCCAAAGGGTATGACTATACATTTTTTGGCATTTAGCTTAAGGCCATGGCTCTGGCACCAGTTATCCATTTCTATGAGACCTCTCTGGAGGATGTCTGTGTCTGGAGTGTCAATTATGGTGCCCAGTTTGCAGTCATCTGCAAATTTTGTCAGCCACAATCCCCCTATGTTTGCCTGCACTTCAGAAAAATAAATGCCGAACAAGAGGGGGCCCAGGACTGAGCCCTGTGGGACACCGCTCGTGACCGGCTTAGAGTCTGACATGGCACCAGCAACTCTAACCCTGTGTGTTCTGTCCTTGAGCCAGTTTGCAACCCATTTTGTGACATATGGGTTTACATCTAAGCTGGTGAGCTTTTCTATGATGCCCGAGTGGGGTATTGTGTCGAACGCTTTTGCTAGGTCAAGGTAGGCTGTGTGAACTGCCTTACCCTCATCAATGGCCTTAGTGACTGTTTCGAAAAAGTCGCCCAAGTTCAAGAGGCAGGATCTGCCCTTGACAAAGCCAAATTGGGTAGGATCCAGTCTCTGTAGGTCCCTAATGTCTTTATTTATGAGTTCCATTATGATCCTCTCCATAGCTTTACAGACAAGGCTCGTCAAGCTTATGGGGCGGTAATTTCTAGGGTCCGTAGAAGCACCGCCTTTGTGGAGTGGGACCACAGTTGCCGTACGCCATTCTTTGGGTACGTATCCTGTAGTAAGGCTAAGATTAAACAGCAGCCTTATGTGCGGGTTTAGTTCCTCATTGAGTTTGTGTAGCACACAGCCGGGGACACCGTCCGGTCCCATTGATGCTGTGTTTTTTGCATTAGAGAGAGCAGCTCTCACCTGGGCATCTGAGATGTTTGGGAGGCTAGACTCTGGTGGGATAGATATTTCTCCTTTTGGGGGGAGGGGGAGAAATTTGCACTGAACCTGTCTGCTAGTATGTTGGCAATGTCTGTGGGTTCAGTGATTTTTTTATCATTTTGGACTAATTCTGAGCATATCTGGGAGTTTCCACCCAGGTTTCTAACATAGCTAAAGAAGGCCTTATGATTGTCTTTTGTGTCATTAGCGATTTTTCTCTCAAAGTTGGCCTTGGATGATTTTACGAGTGATCGTAGTTTTTTGCTATTATTGATCAGAGATGCCTTCCCTTTTAGGGATTTTGCTCTGTCATGTAGTAGCTTTCTCCTCTTGTTGTAGAGTTTGTTTATGGCTGGGGTCCACCAGACCGGGCGCCTGCCTTTGGTGGAAAGGGTCTTGATTTTATTAGGGATTGCTTGATCCATACATTCCTGGAGGTGCTCGTAGAAGGCATTTGTAAGGGTTTCAGCAGCGTGGGTTGTGGTTTCCAGTGGCTCGGGGGCCTTGAAGGATACCACTCCAGTCTTAAGAAGTGTGAAGTTTGCTTTTGAGAAGATCTGCACTGTGGTCTTTTTGCTGGGGTGGGGGCGGATGTGGATCTCCAATGAGATTAATTTATGGTCTGATCTCACCAATGAGGGATATACTTCCGGTGTGGAGCATTTTGTCCCCATGTTTGTGATGATCAGGTCTAGTATATTTTCTCCTCTTGTGGGAATGGTGACTAGTTGTTCCATAGCATTTGAGTTTATGAACTCCAGGAACCTTTGGGCTAGGGTGCTGGGGCTTGAGTAATGTTCCCAGTCTATGTTTGGGTAGTTGAAGTCACCCAATATGATGGTGTTTGGAGAGACATTCATACTCTCCAGTGTCTTCAGGAAGGCTGTGTGGGTTTCCTGAGTTTGAGAAGGTGGTCTGTAGCATGCTACAAATTGTAGGGCAGTTTTACCTATGGTTAATTGCACCTGGATGGTCTCCGATGCTTCGTGCATTGCCACTAACCTGGAGGTGTGGGTATCCTTTATGAATATGGATACTCCCCCTCCTTTTGTGGTTCGGTCTGGATTTTGGGGCCGGAACGCATGATATGAGGTATAAACTGAGAGTGCTGGGGTGCTCTCAGGAGCCTTGAACCAGGTTTTGGTCACAGCAGAGACATCGATGTTCTCCATACTGAGGAGGGCTTCGAGGGCGTGCATCTTGAGGTTTAGACGTCTGGCATTGAGCAGTATTACCCTTAGTTTTTCTCCATTTTTGTTTTCTAGGGCGGTAGGTTTATCATTTGAGCCTTGCCTAAAAAAGGCACTATGGGGGTGGCAAGAGCCTTTGCCAATATCCGGAAGCCCAGGGGTGACAGGTGCAAGCCGTCCCTTGCGAAGCAGCGTGGCTTGTCAAGCATGTCATCCCAGGCAGACAGACATTGGATCCCCTTAGAATGACACCAGTAATTAAGCCAATTATTAAAGCTGATCATTTTTTCTCTGTATTGTGGCATCATTCTTGGTGAGGGTAGGATACTGCTCAGGGTCAGGGTCATACCGGCCTGGGCTACATAATCTGAGAGCTCCTCTATGTCTCTTTTCATGTAGTCCAGGGATGTACGTCTCTGGTCGTTCACACCGGCATGGACAATGACCGAGTCATACTTGTACTTGCTGTGGAGTGACCTGAGTGCTTGTGTTATGTGGCGGATTCTAGCGCCTGACAGGCAGCTTACTGTGATCTTTTCCTTGTTCATTCTGGTGAGTGGGACATCAGTGTGTCTGACTATGGAGTCACCTATAACAAGTGTGTCTGGCATTGTGTTTGGCCTTAAGGGCTGTGACTGTTTAGCACACTGACTTTGAGAACTATGTGTTGCATGTCTTATGTCTTGAGGTTGCAGTTGCTTGGGTGTCTGCTTTGGAGGCCTCTGTAGTTTTGGTAGATTTTTGATCAGTGCCTCCGAGTATGTCTTTGTGTGTTTATGTGATTGTTTTGCAGTTGTGATAGTTCTATGTGAAACTGGGTTTGTGGTGTGCGTGGTTTCCTTCTCCTCCTGTCTGGTCTTGCCAGTCCTGAGCTGAGAGAGCTCAGCCTCCAGTTTGGCTATATAGTTGCATCTCTCACATGTATTTGTGTTTTGTGGGAGAAGGAGTGGGTTGTCTGTGTACATGAGGCAATTGTAACATTGCCTCAAGATGCCCAGATTCACCAGCTGAACAGGAGAGGACGCTAGCAACTGACCCTTCGACATGCTAGAAAAAGTGAAAAAGTTTGCTGTGTAACTGAGTCAGAAGGGACCTATAGGGAAATGGGTACTCAAGGGGATTCTAGGCTAATGTAGTACTTTGTTTAGTATATAAGTACTTTACCTATATAAAAATGCTTTAGGAGCAAGTGCTGAGCTTTTGAGATAGAGAATAGACTGTTTAGATTGCAAGTAGAGAAGTTCTAAGGGAAAAATTGAAGAGCAGACTTTACGGAGCCAGAAATAGTTTAACCTTGTTTAACCGGCGCTGCCCAATGGTGCTTTATGGGCAACTCTGCACTAAATCACGCAAAAGCGCGCTAAAGCGGGCTTTATAGCAGGGGGTTGAAAAGAGCTAGGAATTGACCCAAAATGGCCAACAGACTACAAGTTTCTGGCTGGAACCACTGCTCTAGGGACAAATAGGCTGCTCAGTGCTCCCCACTCCCACTGGTGAACAAAGAAGCTTCCCTTTATCCAAATAAGGATATGGAATAGCACAGGAACCAAGCCAAAGCCCAGAGATCAGCAAACTCTGAAGACTGGACTATTCTAGTTCAGTAAGGCGGGAAAACAAGATTTTTTTTTTTTATTTATTTATTTTTTTTTTTTTCACCTACTTCGAAGTGATCTCTGCCTAACATATAAAGCTATGTCAAACCCAGAGCTGTTGGAAATGCTACACCTAAAGAAATTCCAATCCCTCCGAGCTACACGCTCTAGTGACCTAAACCTTGTCACCACAATAAACAGGACTTGCTGGAGGGATAGATTCCTGTCCCAGAGACTTCCTATACTCTGGAACAAGCTACCCATCTATGTCAAGCAAAGTTCTTCATTAGCAGTCTTCAAGAAAAATCTTGATGAGTGGATGGGAAATAGGAAATACACCCCGGGGATCACTTCTGTGTCTCTGCTGGACAGTGGCACAGGAAAATAACTTTCTTGGGTGGCGTAAGCTATGGTACCTTGCTGGCTAGGCTTAAGTAGGCCCTTGGGCCGATAGCCTAGTACCTACCTATGAACCTATATATATTGTAGTTCCCTGTCTAAACTTTTCAGAATCACAGCAATATTATGATTACTGAGAGAAGTGCCATTCCTAATTCTAACTTACAAAAATTTATACACATTTCTAGAAATTTCATACAGCACATTATTTTAAGAACAAACTATCCTTACTGTTTTGACTGTGTTACTCATAGCTGGTAATACTCATATACAGTTTCCCCACCTTTCTCAGACACACACAAATAAGTAACTGACATTTCTAGTAGCAGTGACACGAGGCAGATATTACTTAATATTCTTAACTCAGACCTGCTTATATTACTACTGTCATACTAGTCTTGGTGTACATTACTTGCCCTGTTCATCAGGTGATTTGCTTAATGCAGATCCCTTAGTCAGTGTTTAATTAAACCCAAGGTTGGGATTTGGGAAATTTATCACCACAGATAAACACTTTTTCTGCTAGCAGTAGCCTTTTCTGATCCTTAAACAGTCCTACTGTACTGCTTACCTGTCTCTCTGGCCTAGTGGAGATGTTAATGAGGCATTCCGGGAGAGTGGTAATTAGCCATGTACTTTTCCCTCAGAAATGCCTGCAGTGAGTGTTTTACACAATTGAGCTCAGCTGAGTAAATCCTTACTGCCAGTCCCAGTAATTAACTCTGCCAAAAGCTTGGTTCATCCTATACTTTCAATTGGAGAGATCATTTTGGAAGTAAGTGCTGGTGAGTTTAGTGGATAAGTGGTGTTCAGGGGTGTCTACATGTCTGTATCAGTGTGGCTGTGTATGTGAGAGTACGTAGATGCTTGAGTGATGTCCAGAGTGTGTGTGTGTGTGTGTGTGTGTGTGTGTGTGTGTGTGTGTGTGTGTGTGTGTGTGTGTGTGTCTGGATGGTCACAAAGGGGGATTAGTTAGGGAATAGGTAGTACAGGTATGTGTTTGTGTGAGTATATATGGCCAAATGAGTGTGTGTATCCATGAGTGCAAACAGGTGTGTGTGTGTGTGTGTGTGTGTGTGTGGTTGGGTGAATCCATATCTGTCAACTCCCCCTATACTGGTTTATTTTAGAGGATGGGATGACAAATGTTAATTGGTTGGAACTAATTTGAGCTACCATAGCTACCCTCAGGGCTGTAAAAAATTATGGAAAATGCTCTGTACTGATGAAATTAGGGGCTTCCTTTTAGATGTTAGCAATTCAGTGTAATGCAGTAATAGCTATTACTTTGGGTGGGTAGATTGAATTCAACGAAAATAATATGAATGCTTGTTACTGAATTTCAGGGAGTGTTCTATGTAAAAGGCAAGGAAGTAAAATATTTAATTAACACCTACTACAATATTTGCAATATTACTGAGGAACGGGGCTTAAAGTCTGTGTAGGACCCCTGTTTGCCCACCATAGATAATTAAAGAACTAGATCATCCTTGCTGTAGACGTCATGCAATAATGAACCCCTAGGAAGTTGCTTGGGAAAGTGCTCAGCTAGATCTAGCTATATATTATTTTATACCCTGTCTCTCTCCATTTAATTTGATTTATATCATATTACAGTAGTAACAAAAACTGTTGTGATTGGTTTTGACTCACGGCAAAGTGCAAAAAAAAAGCATCTTGAGAGATTGGTGTCAAGTGCCTGCCAGGTAAGTGGGGGCTCACTGGGATCTGAGTAACAGTCCAACTACATTAACTCAAAAACAGAGGTGAATGAGACAAAGCAGAGGAAAGAAGAATTACCAGCCTTGGGGCAAATGATAGCTATCTTTACCAGTCTGTAGAAAAAAAGTAGATAGATCCATGGCTGCAAATGAAGAGAAAGTGTGAGAAAGTGTCATCAGCCTATTCAAAATACTGCAACTCTACAAAATAACATGAGGGAAGATGATGACATAGTCATGGAAAATCAGAAAAAACCCCAGAAGATAGTGAGCAACAACTGCACAAAGCAGAAGACAGAACTTTGAGAAAAACGTTCCACTTCTCTGGCACTCCTGAGCAGGATGAAGGGAAGGAGTGTACTCATCTTATGTAGCAGTGCATATCATCATGAACTGAGTGAAAAAAAATCAGTATACAAAGAGCACACCATTGTACGGTGGGTGGCCAATCTAGGGAATATAATCCCAGATCATTTAAGATTTGTGACATATGTGCTGAAAGTTCTTATTTCTTTGTAGAAGCCAAGACACTGACTGTTGCACAAGGTTAAGCTTACCAGTAATTAGGCAATGTGCAATTTCTGGAATAAATGTTTAAGATAATATGTTCCTCTTATTTTAAGATTTTATTTACAACTAGTATATAAACTTTTGTGTATTCCAAAGAGGGAGGTCAGGCATTGCTGTAGTGGACTAAAGAAAGCAACCAGCCAATGGCTGGAGATGGCAAAATAATGCAGAATCAGCTAAGGAACTGATAGAACAGTAAGGTCAGATGGTACATGTGGAACTTTACACTCTTTTGAAAAGAAGAATGGGGTTTTTCTTGTGGCATTTTTGGAGTAGTTTCTTTAGATAAGACTTGCGGGAGAATTAAAATGTTAAACAGAATTGTAGGTATGAAATGATTCATTGGGAGTTAAATGAAAATGGACTTTAAAAGCATTGTAGAAAGAGATATGGAAAATAAGTAATAGGTATTATTTAGAACAGCTGATAAAAGGTAAAAGTATTGCAGAAGAAGGGGGGTCTCACTCAAGAAGAAGAGGAGTAACTATAGAGTGCTTAAGAAAAAATACAGGAGCATTTGGAAAATACAGCATGAGTTTAGAAGGACTGCTCTTAAATAACTATTTTTATAACAACTCTAAAGCATAACTTTTAGGACAATGGCTTGGGCAACAGAAAGTAGAAAAAGTTGTGGCCAGATGTAAGGAGACTTTGACAAAAAAAGAGATTCTATAGAGGTGTAAGAGATATTCTGGAAATTTTATTAGAATCTATATAAAGCAAAGGAGTGAAAGACATAGCTATGCAAAGGGTAGAGAAAGATGATGATGAACAATTAATGGCCAAGATAGGAAGAGATGACATGAAAAATTGATGTACGATCAATCAATCAACAGAGAAGTCTCAGGGAATATTTAACATTCTTGTGAAAATTTGGATGTTAAGGAGGAAGTTTGTGACAATGATCTTGAAGACTTTGCTCAATAAGATTTATGGATGAGTAACAGCATATAGGAAGAAAGTGGTGGTGGTATTACCAAAAGAGGGTAACAAAGACTCATCAGATCCAGCTTCAGATAGACCCATTTTGATTTTAATCACAATTATTAAGGATATGTCCATATACGAGTCCAAAAAATGGCAAATATCCTACAAAAATTGATAGCCGTGGTTTTGTGGAATGGAAGCAAACACTTGATTAAATTAATAGAAAAACGATGATCCAAAGTGAAATTATGTAAGAAAGTATTGCAACTGTATACGTTTTGATGCAGAGAAACCATTCATTTGGGTCATCTGGAATTTTACAAGTAGAGCAATGGTAGCATCTGCGTTTTTTGATACAATCATATATTAATTAGAATGACATATAAAGTATCAGAGGCAAGAGTTTCAGAGGACCCCTCTCTAACAAGCTGTGTTTGCATCTAAAATCCTAGTGACTCACATACAGATATCTTTTCCCCTCTCTGTTATTTGCTTTATATTTAGAGATGTTAGCAAAGACAATAAGGGATTCATAAATTCAAGTATGTAACTGGTGTGATAATTAAGAAAAGTTGGCCTTTTTGAAGATGATATTACTTTGTACTTGATAAATCAAGAACAGGACATTTCAGTGCAGTGGAACACTAGTGAAGGTCCCAAGACCTTTCATGTTAGAAAAATAAATTAAAACAAAACAAAAACTGTAGTGGTAAACTATTCATCCATATAAGCATTGATTTAGCAACAAGATAAGAAGAAGCAGTTAAATGAAAAGATTAAAAATAATTCTGTTGTGGCTTCTAAGAATAAGTGAGAACACACTAAACAGAACACAAAAAAATAATACAGCAGAAACTCTTGATTATGGATACAGATAGTAAGTTATAAGCTGTGGAAATGTTTTGAGAGCCTTTAACATTAAAAAGGTAAAGCACATTTCTTTTATCAACAGGAGAAGTTGTGGGTGACAATAAAGACTTGAAGGAAATTTTTTGGAGGAGAAGAGTGAAGCATTAAGTAAGCTAAGTTGCTTCTCCCAAAAGAACAAGGTGGTTTAAGATCTATATGCATAATTAAATCAGAAGATTACAAATAAAATTAAAAAATGATGATGAAATGGGAGTTGAGAGACACAGGATAGGATATTAGATGCAAATCATTAACAAGAATTTTAACAATCATACAGATTATTATATTTATGAAGCAGCAGAAAGTATTAGAACTAAGCCAGAGTGGAAATGCAGAAAGGTGATTTTACCATTAGGAATGTATTTAAGTAGGGCAGATTTGTAACTAGGGTGGGTGAAGGGGTAGATGCAAGTTGTTAGGGGGCACAATCAGCAAATGCTGATGGTGCAGGAGTGCAGTGCAAACTTTCAGAAATGAATGCTGATGCTGCATTTGCAATCATGGCTGAAGGGCTGCAGCAGTTAGTGTGTGGTAATTTACACTTGTAACATTTGTAAAATATATTTTTCCTTGGTCCTTAACTTTGAAAAGACATTTTTTTGTTTTGTTCCTCAATGTTAAGTTTAGGGGAGCTCCAGTTTAGGCAACTGCACAGGTTGCCAGATAACTTAGCTATGTTTCTGAAGTCAGTGTACAGAAAATTTCATCCCTATAACTTCATTAATCCAATTCCTGTTCTGTGCTACTAAAACTATATCAAAGCAATTGCTATAAGCTCACACTTTTGCCACCCATTTAACATCTCTCATTTTCTCCTGACATTTCTCAACTAATGTGTTTATAATTAATAACAGTATCCCACTCATGGGACATCCTTGATTGATTCCTTTTACTTTTATCATCTTCCTGACTACCCATTTACTAACATTCTGACCTAAGTTTTTTTTTTTTTTTTTTTTTTTTTTTTATCAACTGAATGTAATAAATTATTAACTCTCTGTCCAATGCCATGCAGTTCTAATACTTTCTATAACTGCAAGGGGATTTACATTGTCCACAACCTTTTTTCACATTGTACTTTCTGTGGTCGTACATAAAAAAGCTGCATGCTAAGACGTTCCTTAGAAGACTCTTTTGTGGACCATGTCATTTCTGAAACCTTACAGCAACGTCTAGTTAATTTTTTAAAAATTCTTTCTCTCTATTATTTCAAAATTTTCTTCAACAATTGCACAATATATATGATCCATAAATCCCACTTTCTTTCTCTCTCCCTTTAGCTCTCTCAAATTTTCTAGAAACATAAGCCATTTTTATCTTCAATTTACCTCTAACCTAAGTATAACTTCTATCTGATCCTAATACTAGCCGTCCATATTTCATTATAGCTTTTATAATTTTCCCATCAAGGAAGACTTTCTTACCTTATCTTCTTAATTTACAATTATATTCTTCTGTTAAAATTTTATCCATGTAGATTAATGCAAATGGCTGTACGCATTAAAACAAGTTCACCCTATCTGTAATATCAACAAAAGCGTAAAGCAATATTAAGTGCATAGTTTTGTCTTCTTTCTTTATTATTTACTGTTAAGAACCTATCTACCTTACCTATCAAAACATCCAGTATATGTATATCCTTATTTTTACTAGCATAACTATCCTCAGTCTTCATACCTAAATGGTTATTTTATTATTTATTCTATAATTTATGAAATTTGTTCTCTTTGATGTAAAATTAATTTTTTTTATGCAAAAGACAAATAATGTCTGCTTTCTGTTAGTCACCAATTCAACAATACAAGCCTTTTTTAAGATATCCCTTAATACTATCAACATTTATTGTAAATACATTAATATTAACCTGTTCCTTTAATATTTATGGCCTCTTTAAAGGTTCTCTTTTTAATATCACTCCCATCTTCTTCTTACTCAAGTTTCCAAAATAAGTTTCCTTTCTTCTCTTACAATGACATCACCAAGCCCCATTTTCATCCTCAGATTCAAAATGAACTGTTTTAACTTTCATTAACAACTTCTCATATCTCCTTATCAGATTCAGAATTTTGTGTTAATTTCAGCATGTCTTCATTGACTTCACAAATCTCTGTGTATAAATATCACTGTGATAATCATCAGTTACATACACACAGTCATAATATTCTCCATACCATTTTGCATTGCCTATATATATATATATATATATATATATATATATATATATATATATATATATATATATATATATATATATATACCCCTTTCCTTACAATATGATCAGCAGTTTTTCAGCCATTCAATAGTCAAATGGTTAAAGTCACCACTGTAAAAACATGATCTGGGTTGTCCCAGTATTTCATAGTGCCTCTTCATCCTTTAATGATTAACACACTTGGTAAATGCATTATTTTATAATCCAAGCATTCAAGTGAAACCTAAACTTCCAATGCTCCAGTCCACAATCTGCTTTCAACAGTTACTGGCACAACATTTTCATTTAAACTAATTTCTTAAGTCTTCTTAGACCATTTCTGCTATCACTTTCATTTTTTTGGCATTACAGTATAGTCATTCCACTGAAAAATGTCTTTCATCAAAAACTGCCTTGCCACCAAAACTGATGTTTAAATATTTTTATTGCACATTTTCCAAAGTAACCACTTGCCAACATACTTGCCTTTCCTTTTTACTGCAAAGTACATCATTTTAAAATCTAAGCAGCATAAGATCTTTCAATATCTGAATTTCCTGCCTCTAACCTCCTTGTAATATCTGTTCCAAATCCTCTTTAAAATTTGTTAAACTTGAACGGGCAGCAAAAGAATGGACCAACACTGAGGTGAACCAAGTCCATGGTACAAACAAACAGCAAAACCAAATAAAACCCAGACTATGCAAATGCCAGCCAAAGAATTTTAATAGCAGCAAGTGGCTATGTGTAAACTCCTTACATTTAAATAGAATCACAGATCATGGCACATCCCATAAAAATACAAAAACTTACCCTCTGCTCAGTCAAACACTGGGTGCTACAATGGCAACATTTGAGCTTCCTAGCTTATTTAGAGCTAGAAATCATTCCACGTGGCTTGAGGATATTTTAAATGCCACTGTACGGGAATTTGTATCCAGAACTCCTGAAGAAATGGCAGGAGCTGAATTTGAAAGTGAGTACCGAATATATGACTTTAACGAATCAGTTTTTTGTGAAAGTTGAAAGTAATATTCAAGACGAATTGATGTAGAGCATGAAATTATTGGTCTACCTTCCTTTAGTGAGCATGCTACTTTATATAATTTAATGCTCGAAAGGCTAGTTAGCTATGAGCATAGATTGGAACTGGTCAAGAAGCATAAATTACTTAAAGATATAAATAATTTCAGGTCGGGGAATATTTTTTCATGGCCTAAGCCATCATATAAGGAAAAGGAGAGAGTAAACCAGAAGGACTTTTTGTTTGCTCTAGACTCCTTTTCTCATTCGGAGACTTCTGCTATTAGTGAATCTGTGAGCCTTTCTGTAAATAATCATATAGCTGATGGAATGAATGGTTCAGCCGTATCAGAGAATGCCTCCTTATCAACATCCGGTACCTCTCATGCATTAGTAGTTAATCAGAGTTTAAATGTGGTGGAGGATTTTTGTCATCCTGCTATTTCTCTGCACCTGAAATTTACCGGAATGCATAGAGCTGCACAGCAGAGACAGCTCAAGAGGGCACCCGCAAAGAAGAGGAGGGGAAGCAGAAGCAAATGTGTCTACAATGGACCACAGACCCGCAGCCGCTGAGGGCAGAAACACCACTAGAGACTTTGGCTGTGATTAATCTGTCTGACCTCATCCTAACATCAGCTGACATTAGACTTTTGAATAAAAGCTTCCAGTTTATACCTACAAACACTGATACTTTAGTAGAGGCTTTGACCTATTTAGAAGTATCTGTCTGCTACCTTCATTTAAAAATTATTTTTAGGAACTCGTTTTCGGAACTTCTGAATGTTTGTAAAAAATCTAGTACCTTTGTAACTCACAGTTATCCTATTATCACTGCCTTTTCTGGCATTTGTGAGCATGAACTTCATAAAATATATGATTGTAAGGATAAAAATAAGTTTTATAACCTGACTTTGGAAGAACATGCAGCTTTGATCAAGCTACAAAATAATCAGGATATTGTGATCAAGCAAGCCGATAAAGGCGATGCAGAAAGGTTATTTTAAATAAGAAAGATTATCTAGATTATATGAATGATTTTTTTAAGTGATGAAAGCACATTTAGGGAGGTTGCCATGCATAATGTTGCCAAATTTATTATCAGTGTAAATATGTCTATTTGTGAGCTACAACTCAATGATGATACTACTACTGATTTATTCAATTTCTTTAATGTTCCTTACCCAACTACTCCAATACTATATGGGTTGCCCAAAATTCATAAAAGCCTCACCTTTCCACCAATGAGACCAATAGTATCTAGTAAGAGATGGGTGACTGAACCAATATCTCTATACTTGCAGACGACTCTAAGTTGGCACCTGTGTAAAATTAACAGTTACATTCAGGATATGAGTGATTTTCTTACTAAATTAACTGAGAGGCACTTTCAGAAAGAGCAACATGATTTCATCTTTGTTACACTGGACATTAATTCCTTGTTTACTGATATTCCCAATGATTTTGGTATAATGCTATACGCGAGTTCTTGAATAACAATACATCTATGAGTGTTAGGGGGTGTGAAGATAAGTAAAGGCTGCCAGCCAAGCCAGATATAATTTTATAGATAATTCTGTCATTTGTAAATATTAATGTAAGCCACAGACTTGTTCTCTTAAATGTGAGTAGCATTCCTGCCTTCGCCCAGAATGATACCACAGTATAAGGACAAAATGATTGACTTCCAACAATTGGCTAAGTTTCTGGTGTCATTCAAAGGGGATCCAGTATCTGTCTGCCTGGGACAACATGATTGACAAACCACAATGCTTTGCCAGAGATGGTCTGCACCTGTCACCTCTGGGATTCAGGTTACTGGCTAAGGCTCTTGCCACCCCTATAGTTCCTTTTTTAGGCAAGGCTCAAAGGACAACACCACCACCAAAACAGATATAAGCATGCAAAATCTGACGGTAGTGCTACTCAATGCTAGAAGTCTAAACCTCAAAATGCACTCTCTCGAGGCACTCCTAAAACTGGAGAACATCGATATCTGGGCAGTAACTGAGACCTGGTTCAAGGCTCCAGAGAGCACCCTTGCAATACCAGGCTACAACTCTTACCACACTTTTTGGCCAGCAAACCAAGACTGAAAAACACTAAACGTGGAGGAGTGTCCATATTCACCAAGGATATTCACATCTCCAAGCTAGTTGCCCAACACAATGCATCTGAAATTCTACAGGTGCAACTAACACTAGGTAAGACTGCAATCCAAATTGTAGCTTGTTACAGATCCCCCACCATGCCCCAAGATTGTCACTACACCTTTCTAAATGTTAAAAAATATTAAGATACAACCAAACACCCTAATACTGGGTGAGTTCAACTACCCTGCCATTAATTGGGAAAACTACTCAGGTACCAACACTTTTGCCCAACGGTTCTTGGAATTCATAAATTCTAATGTCTTGGATCAACTAATCCATAGTCTCACCAGGGGCTCAAATATCCTAAACCTGGTCATTACCAACATGAGAGATCGAAGCTCCACACCAGTGGTCACACCCTCGTTGGTCAGGTCTGACCATAAGTTAATGACCCCTTGACGTCCACATCCCACCCCCAAGTAGGGAAACCTCAATAAAAAACTTCTCCAAAGCTAACTTCATGCTACTCAAGTCAAAAGTGACAAACATCATGACACCCATGCAGACAGGAACTGAAAGTCTGACTGCTGAATCTTACACTAAGGCATTGTATGAGCGCATCTACTAGTGCATGAATCGTGCCATTCCAAATAGAACCAAGATGCTCTCCTCCAAAAAAAAAAGGAAGCCAATCTGGTGGTCCCCTGCCATAAACAAAATATACAACAGAAGGAAGAAACTGTTGCAGAAAAGAGGAAAATCTCAGGATGCAAAATACTCCCTTACCAGCCTCAGTAAGAAGCTGAGATCCCTCACAAAATCCTCCAAAGCTAGTTACGAAAATAAAATTGCCAAAGATTCCAAGGACAACCACAAGGCATTCTATAGTTATGTCAAGAATCTAAATGGCAATGATCAGATCTGCTCTGAGCTACAACAGAATGGCATTAAATATAGTGATCCCAAGGATATTGGCAATATCCTGGCAGGTCGATTCAGTGCCAACTTCATCCCCCTCTCACCCACTAAAGGGCCCATATCAGAACCAAAAGACTGCCAAATTCCGGTAATCATGGCCACACAAGTAAAAAAACACACTCTTCAAAGCTAAGAATACAGCATCCACAGGACCAGACGACATCCTGGGCTGTGTACTACATGAACTATACAATGTACTGGCACCTCACCTAAGTGTCATGTTTAATCATAGCCTCACCTCAGGCTTCGTGCCCAATGAGTGGCGCACAGCTACAGTTATCCCACTCCACAAGGGGGGATCCACCTTGGATCCTGGGAACTAATGTCCCATCAGTCTGATGAGCCTGATCTGCAAGGCCATGGAACACATTATCATGGAACTTATAAACAAAGACATTGGCAACCTTCAAACACTGGACCCCACCCAGTTTAGTTTCGTAAAGGTCCAGTCTTGTCTCCCCAACCTGACTGACTTCTTCAAATCAGTCTCCAGAGCCAAGGGCAAGGCAGTCCACACAGCCTATCTGGACCTTGCCAAGGCCTTCAACATCATCCCCCACTCTGGAATCATAGACAAACTTACTAAGCTGGGCATTAATCCCTTTGTCACTTGATGAGTTGCCAACTGGCTTACTGACAGAACCCCCACTGTAAAAGTAGCCAACTCAAAATCCAGCTCCAGACAAATGGAGTACCTCAGGATTCAGTCCTGGGACCGTACATGTTTGGCATCTACTTCTCTGAACTACAGGCCAGCACTAAGGGACTCTGGCTAACAAAGTTCGCAGATGACTGCAAACTGGGAGCCATTATTGAATCCCCAAATGATGTGGATATTCTACAAAAGGGCCTTACAGAAACAGATGCTTGGTGCCAGCGCCATGGGCTCAAACTCAATGCCAAAAAATGTATAGTTATCCCCTTTGGGAAAAACCATGTACCCATGAATTACCAAATAAGTGGCAGTACACTAAACACTAGGGACTTAGGGACACAGGTGGACAGTGGTCTCACCTTCGATAACCACATTGCCACAACAGTCAGGAAATCCTTCAATGTGGCACACCTTATCACTAAGGGATTTTCATCCAGAAAAAAGGAGGTCATTGTCCCACTGTACTCATCCCTCATTAGACCCATTAGAGTACAACACCCCGTTTGGTATGTACCTCATAAGACATCTGCAACAACTGTAAAGGTCACAGAAATACCTCACTAAAAAAATCACAAGCCTAAAGCAGATGCCCTATGCTGACCATCGAAAAAAACTCTAGCTTTACTCTGTCACATACCGCCTACTCAGAGGCAATCTCTGCTTAACATACAAGGCCATGTCAAACCCAGAGCTGCTGGACATGCTACACTTAAAGAAATTCCAATCCCTCAAAGCTACATGCTCCAGGGATCTAAACCTGGTCATCACAGTGAACAAAACATGCTGGAGGGATAAGTTCCTGACTCACAGACTCCCTATACTCGGGAATAGACTTCCCATACATGTCAACCCGAGCACCTCTTTCGCCCTCTTCAAAAGAAACTTTGACGATTGAATGGGAGATAGGAAAATCACCCCGGGGATCACGTCAGTCACCCTGCTAGACAGAGGATCAGGGAAGTAAATATTCTGGGAAGAAATAGCCAGGGAATTGTTATGGCTAGGCTTGTATAGGCCCTAGGGCCGATAGCCCAGTACCAACCTATGAACCTATGAAAAGACTGCAAAAACGTAACAGTGCACTCTGCTGCAAGAAAGCTAAGTCAAGCATTTTATGACCGTCTTTGATGTCAACATTCGGAGCCAATATGTCTGGATGAAGGATTTTTGCCTATTGTTTTGAGGCCAGAGTTAATGGCTAGACTTTGCATGTATAATTTCTTTTATTGCTCTGGTTCCTGACCAGCTGCAAGATCAAAGGGGCCATTAAATTCTGGGTTCTGTTAGCCTGGGAACCAGAAAGAAATTATGTAATCTGAAATGAATCAGTGGTACTGTGTTATCAATTTAAGGAGAGAAAGAACGAGGGCATTAGTGCATTTGTCTTTCGAACATCCAACTCACCAGATCTCTGCCTGTGTCTAGATTTAAGTAGGATTTTAGAACTGTGTTTTCTCTTAGATATAGCTAGGAAATAGGAAGATTAGTCTAGTTTGTTTTTCTGGAATGTCAGAACTTTTGCTACTGTATTATTTTAAGTATTTCGATGTGATCTCTGAACTCCTGACTAGCACTGTGTAGTAAGAAGTAATGTCTTGTGTTTTTGTTATTTATTATTAAACATTTTTAAACCTTTCAGCTGTGGCTGTTTTGTGTAGAGATAATTTAAGCTCTAAGAGTACATTGCTTGTATATAGTGATACTGTGCCAAGTCACTCCAAACAAGTTTTGACTATTTGGTTGCACTTACCATTTGGATAATAATATTGCACAGTAATAATTGGACACCCTTTTAAGGGCCTTTGAGAAGTTGATAAATATTAGCTGGGTGGTGGCAGTGATTTCACCGTATAGTCTGGGTAAAAGGGGCACAGCTGGAGAATCTGTGCCAGGCTTCCCCAGGAGTGTCTGTGTGGTTGTATAAACTCTTATCTCAAAGTGTGTCTGCATCAGCTACTTGGACAGGGACACAAAGCATTGGTCAGACAAACAGGGTGCTGGAAGTTTTAGCTTGACCACTAGGCTGATATCTGGACCATAGAGCTGTGCCAGTGGGGAGTCTTATTGTGGACCTGGAGAGAAAGGGAGCAACCAGCCCCAGACTGACTGTGACCTCGGTATGCTCTTAAGGGAAATTGTACT
Source organism: Protopterus annectens (assembly GCF_019279795.1). Classification (NCBI taxonomy): domain Eukaryota; kingdom Metazoa; phylum Chordata; order Ceratodontiformes; family Protopteridae; genus Protopterus; species Protopterus annectens. The sequence continues at coordinate 1,300,102,846 of NC_056743.1, read as the reverse complement.
TTACTGTGTATTTATTGTCCTTTCCCTATATGGATGCCCCTCACTGGTGTTAGTGGTGAGGATTGAGGCTCCTTGATTGCTGGGCCAGTGCACGGGCATCACAGGGGGTACAAACACTATGTGAATTCCTGGAAATTGTTTTATCAAATAATATATTTATCTTTAATAATCACGTTTATCATCAGATTTCTGGAGTAGCAATGGGTACTTCCATTGCTAATACCTATGTGAATATAATACTAAACCAGTGGGAGAGTTTGTTTGTCTATAATGCTCCATCTTTATATAAACATAAGATCTTGTTTTATAAACATTTTGTGGATGACATCTTCCTGATTTGGGAAGGTGAACAGGCTGATTTGATGGATTTTATTTCTTATTTGGACAACACTACTTCTTTTTTAAAGTTTAAACTCACTCTTTCTTCTGATACTGTTTTTTTGGTTGCAGATTTATCTAAGGTTAATAATCACATTAGTACTAGTGTACATAAAAAAGAGGTTCAGACTAATATGTATACACACAGGTTTAGTATGCATGCCCCCCAATCATTAAAATGTGTTGTCAGAGTCAGCTTCTATGACTGAATAGACAATACTGAAGATGACAAGTGTTCAGAGCAAATGGATGAAATGTTGGAAGAATTCATGGAGAGGGATTACAGTAGAGATTTTTTTAAACAATATGAAAATACAAATATTGCATGAAAGGGTGTCTTCTGCTAGGCCATATTTTAAGTCAATATACATAAATTCAATGAATCCTTCTAATGGACAAAAATGGAACATTACACATTATACTACAATGTTCAACAGAAGAACTAGTCAGGTTAGGGATGAAATTACAAGAAATTGGGGTATTTTGCTATCTATGCCTGAACTGAAGGAGGTTAGTTGCGAGAATCCCATCATTTGCTTACAGAAATTGTTCGAACTTGAAGAAAAGATTGCATTATAAGGATATGTCTATTAAAAATGTAGTTTGCCAGTCAAATAATTTTGGAACATATCGAAGCTTTAATTGTGCAAGTTGTAAGTATATTCAGACAGATGGCTCCTTTGTACATCTCATCATTTTCACTGTTATGCAACATATAACACATATAATATAGTTAATTTGGCCATGTGTGTAAAATGCACTGCGTTTTATATTGGCAAAAAGTACACCTAAGTTAAAGGATCAAATTATCGAGCACTGCTCAGAAATAAGAACAAAGTCTGTACTAATATTTTTTGCAAGCATATTCAAGACAAAGGATCTGATCATGAATTCAGATTTAGGGTAGGACCGACTCTATTAAAGAATGTCAGGGACAGTGATGTTAATAACAGACTGGAGGTATAGGAGTATAATTGGATTATACGTCTGCAAGCTGATGCTAAGCCTGGTATAAACACAGTAACCAGCGTAAAACCTATTTTAAAGATGAAACAGAACATTTTAATGTAGTTGAATATAATTTTTTTTATTAGAAGTTTTTGCATTTTTATGGGTTGTGCCATATGATGTTTAACTTAATGTGTCATATGGAAGGAGTTTACACATTGTTATATTGCACTGAAGAAAGGTGTGATATCCAAAAGCTTTGCTGCTGCTTTTATTTCTATTGCTATTAAAATTCTTTGGTTGGCGTTATCATAGTCTGGGCTTTATTCTGTCAAACTTGAACAAGACCAAAACATATGTCCTATGTACTCAACACTTCATTTCTTCTTCAAAAGAACAAGTCCACATTTGGAAAATTATTCTCAATCTTTTTTGTGGTATAAGAATCCTTGCAAAGATACTTCCATGCAAATATCCTACACTGATGTTACTTTGTAGCTTACCAGAGCATTAAATCTATACTCTCCCACATATTTGCATCCATCTGCCCCCCTTATCCACTCAACACTTACTAGATTTGCAGATACCCAGGAAGCCTATACTTCTGCTGTATTTACTGCAGGCAGCCTACATGCCCCCCCCCCAATACCTTGCTTCTTTTTCCTGCCATGCCACAGACCCCTTTCTTCAGGTATTCCCATTCTACTGTCACCTATGAGCAGTTCACAGTTAACCCATCTATAAAACTCTCCTCTACTTAAACACCTGATAAAAGCCAGAACCTGTTTACTGCATATAATAATTCTTCCTTCAGAATAAACAATCTCCATATAGTGGACTTTTCCAAATATCTCCTCATTTCCTGTTATTAGCTACATAATGTCTATTTAGTATCATATTTCTGAACTGAAAGGAAGTATAATAATTTTACCTGTGCCATATTGTAATACAATCAGGTTCATTAAATCCTCCCCATTCCTTTGGTAATATTAATTTATTCCAAGTCACTCTAGATTTACTCTCCTCACATATAATCCTGTAGCATATTCTCTTACATTTCCTCAGTAAGCTTGCAGATGGATCATAATTAACTGTTACTGCCTGGGTGTTTTATTTTGTTTATAACCAGAATGTGTGCTAAGAACTCGAGGACCACTGGAATGGGAGCTGTAAAAGTATCTAAATCCCTCTGAGAAGCCCAGATAGAAAAACACTTCCACTTACTATGGTAAACCTTTCTGGTAGATAGATGACTTATGAGCTGCCACTAGAACAGATTTGAAAGATTTTACCAATTTTATTCAACACCTGAAATAACTTTCTACTAAGTCTCCCTCCATGTGAGTCAAGTAAATCAGCACATCATCTTCAAATAATCAGATTTTAAAATGTTTCCCTAATTCTAAATGCAAACAAGACATACATTAAACAGTTTACATGATCCTGTCAAAAGTCTTGCTTTCATCAAAGCTCACTAATATTAGGAGCCCCTTCTTTTACTGCAACTTAACACCAAACACATCACACTGGTTAGCATCCTTTAAGAGTGATACAAGCCAAGCTATCCTCTTTACCATGCAGTCATTAAATCATGTTTCAACAACAAAACCATCTTAAGTCTGTTTAATTAGCAATAAAGCTACACTGGTATCTTTTTAGGATTAGGTCAGAAAAATAGAAATGTCCTCACTGCTGGGATGCTAGCAACAGCAGAAAGTACCCTCATGCCTTCCTGGGTGATGGACCCCATCGGACAGAGCAAGTCTAACTGAGGGGATGTTTGATGGCAGTCATGGAGCAAAAATCACAAAATTTCTATTGACCTGGAAGACAAACTGCAGTAAGGAAAAGGGTTTGCAGTTTTACCCAGTGCCACATTAACATTATTTCATGGCACAGGTAATAATACCCCATACATCTATGTCTGCTGATGTACCATATAACTTTAGTGTTGTCTCTATTGATCTGAAGTAGTCTTTGTCACAAAATGCCCTGAAAGCTTCCATAGCACTTACCTTTTTCGCATTCAATGTGAAGAAAATTCTCCTGCTTTGTCAAGGAAAAAGGTTAACTCTCTCCTATTTTGGGCTAATAAAATCTCCCCCTTTCTTATTAAAACCTCCAGAACAGGCATAGACAAAGGCATTCCACTTTCTTACCTTGAACCTACTTCTCCCAAACAGCCTAAACATCAAAAACAAACTCCAAACACATTCAAACAATAACCATTAACATCTGTAGATTTATTAACCAGTCCATTAAAAAGGAGCACCACTGTAAAACACACACAAAAAAAAGTCTTCCTGTTCAACCAAGGGTTGTTGTTCTCCTGGGAGCCCATCTATTCAAACTCCTAGTCAGCCACACTTTATCAATCCTAGCAAGTTAAGTAATTAGACAACCTTCCTTTTACAGTCTCAGAAACTATATATACTCTGCCCCCACACTGCAACCCTCCACAATTAAATGCCATTATGCAGATCAACGCTTCTCACCTAGGTCCTAACCAATGGGAAAGTATTCCTCCAAAAATAAAGAAACCTCATCTTACCTAAAATTTAGGGCACAGCTAAAGGCTCACATCCTCTCATTAGCTACATGTCTTTATACCTCTCATCCAACCATATCACGTAACCTGAGCTTAGTCACTCTTTTTCCTACAAGTAACACTCTTATTGCCCCTCATATGGCATGTTCTAGTGCACCAATCTACACTTCTCACTCACAGAATAATTTGTGTAAACACAGCTTGTTTCCCACTACTCACAAATACTAACATCCTTCACAATAACTCAACTATCCTATAATTCCCATTTAGACAACACACAACTGTAACTATCACACAGACACCTCAGTTGTTACGTGATATTTGTCTTGATTTACAGTAAATAATGTGTATTAGAATTGTATATGCTCTTTCCATTTTTGATACATTACATTTCTATTTTATAACTGTGTATTTTCATTATTCTCTTGCTATCTCTCACTAAAAGTAATTCTGACTTTCATTGTATTCCTGGGATGAAACTGGTCACTTGTGAGCAATGCTTTACCCCAGTAAACAAATTTTAAACAAACAAGTAAATGTGAACTCAAATGTTGCTGAGTAGGAGGGGAGACGAGCAATATCCCTGTTGTCAAATCATGAGAAATCTGTCAAGAGTTAAACTCCTTCACTAAATTCAGTGGAATAATCAGTTTCTAAAGAAAGTGCATGTTAACTGTGTGCATTTCTGGGGCCTCATTGTGATTAACTCATTTGAAGTCTACATAGAGAAACCCTGCAAATACAACATGATATTTATTTCAAGGTCCTGAATTACTGTCAAAGAGGACTAGTGGCATTCAAAAGGACCCTTCAAGTCATTTATCTCCTGCAATTTTTCTTTAGTCATAAACACTTTAAAGAGAATCAATAACTACTCTCAAGAAAGTCGCTGTCTGGGAAGGTTAACGGGATTTATACTTTAAATAACTCTAATTCATTGCTATTCCAGAAGATTGGAATAACATTATTAGAATTATGATTACTTATAGCTGCTTAAGTAACAGTTCTTGAGTTTGAGCTACCATGTGCAAAAAATGGTAATCTGAATAAGCGTCCAGAGTAGACGTGAAAGCGCTAACAACCCATGGAATAAAGTTCTTTTGCTGTTCAAGTATAAAAATTTTTTATTGATTTTTGCTTTTTTGGTTGATGGTTGGCTTCGATAGTCGTGGAGTACCTGCACCTTGATATTGACATTTTTTTGTTTGGGGGTATAGCAGGTACCTTACCCTGAGAGATCTCTGTTTTTTTTATCATTTTCCAAACTGCTGTAAAGGCTGCAAATTGATTCCCAGAAATACCGGGAAAAGTGTAATGGGGAATCCAGGCTGTTGTCACCAGGATCTTTTCTGTTACTTGTATTTTACTTACGTGAAGCAGGAAGGGGGGGGTTAATGTTATTTTCGTGAAGTACCACAAACACAGTCGTTTCATGATTAAGAAAAAAGGTAATAATGTAGTAACAGCATTAATTACTACAAACTTTACATTTTTGTGCCAACTTTGTCTTTTTTGATGGTGCTGCTGTTTGTCCCATTCCTTCTCTATCGTTTTACTGCTATTATAATGCTGGCCCTCTTTTCATGAGTTGGGATTACACTATTGGCTCATATCTTCAAACTTCTTGGAAGTGGTAGGAAGGAAATTCATTATCCTTACTCTCCAAATCTGTAGTATAACCAATACTATCCAACAGACTAAACGTCAAATTAGACTGATTCTTATCACTTATGTGATGTCATCATTCTCCATTTCTTTTATATGTTCTCTTGTTAGCAGATGATTTAAACTTCTATTGAAATGTCTTCCCATTATTAAAATCCCTGAAGGCACACAGGAGCTTATTCCCTTTTTCTATTCATCAATTCCAATTCAACAGTTTTAAGTCTATCATTGGTATTACACACAATATATATTTTCCATGTGCATGGAGTTAGCCTGTTTATTTAACTCAGCATGACTAAGTCTAATTTCATCTTTAATTCTTCTTTGTTTAAATAAATTTTGCTCATTTAGTAGGTTAACCCAGTTAGTGGCAAAGCTGTGGGCTGCTGCAATCCAACATGTCTGGAACCTATTATCTTCCTTGCTATTACCATTAAAATGGAGTAGTAAGGTCTCTTAAAAATAAACAAGCCCCTAGGTGTCATTCCTAACTCAAATTTTTTTTTATTTAAAATGTTGAAATAAACATTTGTCTCTTTTATCATGTGTGCCTCATGCATATCAGCAGAAAAACCCACATTGCCACGACCAACAAAAGAAGAAAAAGGATTCCTTTATTCTGAAGTTAAATACATCCACAAAGTATCCAGATTGTCTTGCACATTTTCCACCTCCTCTCTATCTTTTGAATTATTAACCACTAATTCTTCCATACTTTGTTGAGTGCCATTGTCTCTAAAGGCCCTGGGGATATTACTCAAATAGTCTGTTGCCATAAATAAAGACTCTCTAATACCACAAACACCAAAATAAAAGCTGTTAATAGTAAAAACAACAAACAGATAATGAAGCCAAACTATAAACTTTACTAAATCCTTTGGCACATTTACAAAAGCTTTCAAAGCAGGTCACCAAAGCAATCCTTTTCTGAAGGCTTTAGTAAGACACCAGATGGTTTAATAAAGTTTATACTTTAGCTATAATCTTTATATTGATTTAGTGATGGAGTTGGTTTCTCCAGAAATACCTCTTACTGAACATGCCTTTTTTTTGAACGCTGAGGGGCTGGGTACACAAAATTTGCCTAGCAGCTGATTTTGTTTACCTTTTTTCTCCAAACTCCCAGTATGTCACTAGATGGTTTACAAAAAGTGTACCGGCAGATAATAAGGTATCCAGTATCTATGCATCATCATCACGACAGGCTCATGTTGAGACACGATGAGGCTTCTACTACATCACAAGCACACGTCAAAATGTGTACACCTATTTTATCTGAAGTAGCATTTAATCTAATTTATCCATGTTGTCCTCTTCTTGCAGGTCCTTGATGGTGTCTTGCATCTTCCTCTGAAAATAAGTTGACAGGACACCATATAAGAAAAATAACAATGGATGTGATAGCTACATTAATGCATAAGTAAACTTTTTTCTAATTTCTATATTCTACCCTCTGTTAAAGGGCTGAGAGAACAAGGGAACTGTCCTCCTTTGTTACTGCTGACCGAAGAAAGGAAAAAGACAGTTGGTTACCCTTCAGATGATTATATAAATCAGGCCTGTCCACAAGGGCTCTTTACAGTCTGTTTGGCTTTTAGGAGAAAGAATCTGAGAGTCTGAATGCTGAGAATTGGAAGAGATGACAACCCTAGAATTACTATATAGAAGATGTACAGAACAGTTTAGTTTAACCTTATAATTTCAAGGCACCATCTTCTGATCAAAGAAAGGCCCCCAAATAGACAAACAAAATACTTTGCTATTTTACTGCATGCTTGTGTTGATGGAATGGTTAATTTGCTTACAGACACTAGGTAAGGATTTGATTTTCACATTTGGGAAAACTGGAAAGGCTTAAAATAGCTTGCAAGGGCAGTTAGCCTAGTTCTTACCTATGAACTTAAGACTGACAGGACATGTAACTCATTTTGACTTACAAAAATCTTCCTCTTCTAAAACTGGCACTGGGGAAGGTGACCTCTTTTTCTTTTTTTCTTGACATATTAAATGTGGTAATTGTGAAGGTTTAATCTCTGGTTTAGTGAAGACCTAAACTGGTCATGTATGGGGAGTGATGTGGGCTGCTTGGACAATGTTAAAATATTCCTTCATGAATAGTTTATAATCAGATGTAGGAGAAATAACAAGCTGTGAAGTGAAAGGGGTTATAATGGCACCAACAATTAATCTTTTGCAAGTAAAGGCCCTCAAAGTTGACCTGGAGCATCAGAGTAATACACTTACATATTTTCTATTTCGGTTAATATTCCTGGACCTGACATCTGTACCAGCTTACTTTTAAAAATAGCCCAAGCCAATAATGAAGAGTACTTCTTATGCATATCATAAATGGTCTAGAAAACCCTGATGTGGAGCCAAAATACCACTAATTTTCTATTAGGAACTACAAGATCATTTACCTTTATCACTTACTGCCTCTTTTAAGCCTGTTTTCATAATATTTTTAGGGGATCTGGAATTTTATTTCCCTTTAACAGAGGTGTCTTTCCTTTCTGACCATAATTACCATGACAAGTAAAAAAGGAAAATAGGTCTCTAACTTTTAAGCCATTTCTCAGTTAAAGGAGTACAACAGGTTTCTCTAATGTATTCCTCAACTTCACGGCCCTTTTCCTCCCTATTTACATTGTCCTCTGTAAAGCAACAACAATAAAGCATTTACATTTTTTATAATTCCCCTTACTTTTGTAACAGAAGCCTACCTTCTCATACTGTGATGGTTTCGCTTACAAAATGATTCTCTCACGTTTGTATAAAGCTTGTTGGAGTCGCCCAATTACTGACATCATCGAGGCCAGGCAGTGCAGGCACTTTTTTTTTTTTTAAATCAGTTCCCTCCCCCAAAGTGACATCACCACAGCCGTCATCTGATTCTAACTAAAATAATAAGACCCACCCATTCTGTGATGTCATGGCTCCCTTGTCCTTCCCCCAGCCTGAGTGCTCAAATACAAGTGCAGGAGGTAGGGTACTTCTTTTTAGCACTGTGCTTCCAGTACGCTGTATTTCCCTATTGGAACCTTGTGTGAGTCTCTTTCTGCATCAGCTTCCCTCATGGATTTATACTGGTGAGTATAACATTTTTTGTAGAAATACATTGTTTGACAGCAAAGTATCAGTATCTCTTTAATGTGGCATCTTCATTTCTCCTTGCTTTTCGGTCGCTGTGCTGCAGTTCACACGTGCATCCAAAAATGTTTAAACATTGCCTGTTTGGGTCCTGCTGACCAAACAACTGTTGTGGATATATGTATGCACTTGGTATTGAACTGTGGCTGCATCGTCAAAGAAAATGTTAACATTCAGAATGCCTGGGATAAAATATATTCTACATCTGAAAGTTTCTGCAACCGATCTTACAACCCAAATTAAACTCCTGTATCTTCTAAGACCTTTGTGATTAAAAATGTATGTGTTATTCTGTTCTTAGGATTCACCTCCATTTGGTAGTAACTTGCTTTCACATCCATTTTGCTAAAAACAGTAGCACTATTCAACATAATGATAAAGTCATCCAAAGTGCTTTCCCTCAGGATTGCTTTATTTACCATACATACATCAATGCTACAGTCATAGTGCAGGTATGTTTTGGCATAGGCATGGTATGCAATGGCTAGCCATTCACTCCAACTTCAAGAACTGACTAGCCATTGTCACAATAGCACAGGCATCTGGTATCCCACAGCAGTTCTATTAATTTGGTTTTGAATGCTTCCAGATTGCTTTGCTCCCTAGCTACTCCTGGGAGATTATACCAACCTGCTGAATCCAGCTTTGAGAATGCATGTTTTCCTGTGGTTGTCTTGAAACATGATCTGATAAGTATTAAGCCATCATCCTGACTGTCTCTCAGATAAGAGTTTGGTTAATATGTAGTTTGGATTTTAGAGGTAGACAAAGTCCCATTTTAATAATTTCTATATCTTTGAACCAAGTAGAAAGGTTGTTCTTTCATTGATGGGTAGCTACTTGAAGCATTGGAGGAAATAGCAAAGATGCATATTTGGTTCTGTAAGTAATTCAAATCTACAGATCTTTGTAAAAGTAACAGTACAAGTGTTATTTGTATTTGTAGTAGAGTGAAGAGCTATTAAAGGGAGCCCATGCTCAGTTTTTGGGATAAGTATGTTTATAGCTTTGGTTGTGCACATGCTGGAGGTGAGAAGGTATGAGAGCTTGTAGCATAAATTTAGTTATTTAAGGTTCCGCTAATATTATCTGTATGGTTTGTTAATAAGAGAGTAGGGTCCAATGTGATCCTGGATATTTTTGCTCTGTAACTACAGGCAGCATATTGCCTGATGTGTCAATTATTGTCAGGTGCAGAGTTTTAGCAAGCTATTATGGGGTGCCAAAGAACATTACATTTGATTTTCTCTGACTAATAATCAGCATATTATCATGTGTGCATTGGCAGATCCTTGCAAAACTTATTCTGAGTTTTTGCATAGGGTGTTAGTGTTTTTACTTGATTTTAACAGCAGATGATAATTAGCATTCATTCCTATATTGAACTGTGATTTCTTGTGCCACAGATGATGACTTGTAGCTTGCTCAGATATGGTAAGGGACACTCTCCAGTTATTTGCATGTGGGTAAATGCCTGGGTGTCATCCGGTTTGAAAAATATTGAAGAATACTTGCTGCTAATCAAGACTGAGACACATTTCCACCTTGTGTCCCATTCTCTTGTGCCTCATGGTCTACATGTGTGCAAGGCAATTTAGCCTTGCACTGACGGAATACATTCTGTGGCTTTAAACCATGTCTGTGTAATGTCACAAATCCGATGTTTCTGTATTTTCTACAGAGCTTGTAGGTTGTGCAGTTTCTTCTGAATTCCTTCTGATTGTATTTGCATTGCCATTATTTTTGTCACTGTCTTGATGTGAAATCTGTTTCAATGTGTAATTGTTTTGTTTAGCATATGGTCATCAGTGATTGTGCTACAACACTTGAAAGCAGTAGTAGCAGCACATCGGTGAGTATATTTGCTTTTTATGCATATGGCTCTGGGTTCTACTACCGCAACCTGTAGATGGATAGGAAATAGTAAGTTGTACTCTAATGTTGGGTGCTGTAGTCGTGACTGTCTTAGTTTCTTTGGTTTGCCATCCATTCCGTATTGCAATGTTATTTTTTTACTGTAACCTAGGTAATGTATTCATCAAAGGCAGTAGGCACACAATCTGTAGATGAAACACTGAATTGGACATTGCAATGGATAATTCAGATCTGCCTTATGCAAGATATTCAAGGCAGCAGTTAAGGGACAACATTACAAGGTCAGACCATTGAGATGGCACCATTTTGAGCTTTTACCCCAGGATGCCGCTGGAAACGTTCATAGTGTGCCCAGTCAAACTAACCAGGTAAACAACTGGATAACAAAATATTTACTGCAACTTGCTAAGAAAGAGCAAACCTCTACAGGTGGCCAGTAAACTGAATCAAACCAAACAGCCAGAGAATCATGGAAATTTGTTTATACAGGAAAAAATCTTAATTACATCTGGTAACAGGTCATGTTACATTTCAATATGTTCATTTTATTCAGTAGTAGTGTAGTAACACCGATGTTTGGAAACACAGAAATTTGGTATGCATACTTGTACATTCTGCATGGCAAATGATGCTTAGGTGGTGTATCTCTTGCATATTTCTCTGTTGTATTTGCACCAGATACTGCTAGTGTGCAGTGCGGGAATAGAAAGATTAAAACATTACCCTGGTATCAGAGGTGGCAGTGCAACATATTCATAGTGGCTTAATATGAGAGTAGCTCTAAGCAAGCACCATGTGAAACCTGAACAAGCACCTAGAATTATTCAATGCAGCTTCCACACCTTAAGTCTGAAAATGAATTCACATACTCACATAAACAGGAGTAGCTGCATATTGATGGCTAAAGGTGTATGGGCATGTCAGGTGGTTACCACACTGCAAAACTGGTATGTAATGGTGGAGATATTTGGAAGGCATGAGCAAACACACCAGTATATTAAAGCCATAGCACCAATTGAACTGGAGGCTGGCAAATAGATTTAGTAAGGGATTTTGTCCATGCACAAATATTTCAACAGTGATTCTTTGCAGTGGCATCCATTATCTGATTCAAGGTAAGTTAACCTTGATGTCCGTTATTTAAAAAAAAAAAAATCAATAAAAAATGTACTTTGTTATAAGTGACTTCTGGAGACAAGAAAAAGGAAGGGGAAATATAGCAATGTGGTTTGTATGTACAAAAACAAATCCAGGGACACTGCAAAAGGTTTTTTTCTGCAAACCAACCAGTGGAGTAAAAACATATGAAGGCAAACACTGCATACCAACACACTTTGCACATGTAAATCTCAATTTTTAACAAGGAGGAAGCATGAAGTGATACCTTAACACTTAAATTAATAAAGATCTAAACTGGTTAATAGTATACATGTTTTATTCTTTAGCTCCTTGGTGCAAATGCTAAAGTTTTTAACCACCTAAGTATTGTAGTTTTGTTAAATTTTAAATACTTTCACAAACGTCAGTGCTGTAGCCAGGCCCTAAGCAATACAAACACTGAGCATGGATGTCTTTAGAGGTGATCTCCTATAAGAACTGCAGCAAAATTTTTAATAAATTTGTAAAATTAAAACATGCCCTGTAAAACAAAGAAATATTAAAATGTGAATCAAGGAAGACATCCAGCACCAGTGACGGAAAAGGACAAAGTCATAAACACAGTCCAGGCAATCCACGTTAGTTTAGTGGCTCTGGTCAGGAAATTAAAGTTTAATTAGTGGCCCTGGTGCTTGGCAGTGATGGCAGGGAAGGATGGGCATGCCCATCCTTCGTAGAGGACAGAGTAGCAAGTATGCAACCACAGCACCTTACAGAAGGGATGGTATTGCAGTGGAGGTAGCCCTCATTAGTGAGAACAGGGGAGGGTGCACTTGCAGGGTGAGAATCCCCATGTTGATAAGGGTAGCCTGTCCCACTTCCCAGGGGTGAGGTTAGGATCTTACATAAGTAACCTCATTGCCAGAATGCTGGTGAGAGCACAAGCTCCCTGATGTCTGTCTGAATGATGGCCCCTTTGGCTGGCTCTAACCCTAGCAGTTCTTAGTATTTTCCCACCACTTGGGAATGAACAAGCTCCAGTCCAATGGGGTGGGGGGGGGGGGGCTTTATGTTAGGCAGGCAGAAGGGAAAAAGGCACCTAGGGAAAAAAAACTGTCAATTCCAATAACAAAGTGTAATGAATTAATTGCCATCACAGTATTTGCAAGGAGAACATAGCCAAAAGCCAATGATCTCACAATGGCAACAAGAAATGAAGAGAGGAAATGCCAGAACTGTCTATATATGGGATCTTCAAGTCATTTGATCATCCGTGCCTATTCCAGCAAAAAAAAAAAAAAAAAAAAAAAAGCAATGGCCTTTCACAAGGAAGGGAACAGCTTTAGGGCTTTAAGGTAAACAACTTGTTCACTGATGAGTAAGCCAAATAGTATGAGCAACTGTCAAAGCAATTCTCCCAGAAGAAAACTCATAATGATACAGTTTAATTGAAATCACAGGCAAAAAACTGTTAGGACACCTTGTGAGAAAGTTAGGTAATAGCCCTTACAGCTATACTAATGGATGTGTCAACCTTGTTCCCATATTTGTCTGTAATTTGTGATTCCTATCAACGAGATTAGCTATTGTTCCTCAGAGTAATAATGGCATGGGGGGAAATAGTAACTTGTAAACTTAAAACTTTTTTAAATTTACACATATGCAACCTGATATCAAATATAAAGTTATCATGAACTGGAAAAGAAAGGCATGCAACCGAGTGGTAAACTAGTTACAGCTGGAACCACAGCAGGCATGCAGTACATGGAATACAGCTGGCTGAAAAGAAGCTCACCAATGGAGTTCAACACAGACCATTTTCTGGTTCAGCGTTTCTAAGATTGTTTACTCATTTCCAACAAAAATGCCCCCTATTAGCAGAGTCCCATGGTAGAATGCTAATTTTCTAATATTGAAGAGAAACATGCAACAAGTATGTCTATTTTGCAAATTACACTAGACAGTCCTGAAGGAAAACCTGGAATTTTGTGTTTTAAAAGACAAACTTTTAAAGATCAGTTAATATGGTTAAAATTCAGCAGTTAAAAATCAGTACTTCTATACACATGATGATTAATGAATAAAGCATTAATGCAGGACACAATACTAAACTGGCAGAAGCTGCAAATGATGTATGATATATGAGATCAAGAAGGCCATCAAGTGATTCCTGAGTACATTGAAGTCCCTGAAGGAAAGGACACTAGCACTCTGAACTCAGGTGAAGTTTTGTATAATATTAATTGATGGAGTACAAAATGAAAGGATTTTTACAGTACACATCATGATAAAGTACATGACAGAGACAGTACAGTTGAAAATTAATTGATTTACTTATGGCCAGTAAAGCACTTACACTGACTGGGTCAAGGCACTAAATGCAAGAATGGTAATGCTCATATTTTTAAAGTAACTATTAAGAAGTGGATCAAAAAGCAAACGTGGAAACAAACTCTGTATGGCAAATATTCCAAGTGTAAAATAAAAGTTAATTAAATGTTGTTACAGAGTGAGGCAGTCTGTAAGAAGCATCAAAATTTAAATACTCTCAGACTTGGATGAGATGGATTTTGTCAGGATGGGAAAACAGGTACAGTTATCCATAAAAAGTGTATGAATAACCAGTACAGGGTCTGTTGTTTAGCAGGAAGAGAACTTTAATAAAGGGAGGTATTTTCTGTCATAACTGTGTTGTGATATCTCTAAGTTCTATCTTGGAGGTAACACCACCATTAACCAGCTGGGTACCACCAACAGCATTGGCACTGAGGCTTCAGTATCAAGTCTGATTACATTTGAACAGAAAAAAATGACCATTTTCTGAGGACCATAAAGGCAAACAATATACTTCAGATTAAATATTTTATAAGTCCTAGTGCAGCAACATTTTTTTTGACGGCTAAAGGTCTTAAATAAATCTCATACCTAATGAAATGTGTGTAAGACAAGCAGTGGCTGGAGAAATATAAAGTACCCAGCTAAAACCAGTATAGCACTCCAGGTCTACATGCAGGCATCTGAGCAGTGCTGATACAAAAATTAGGCTTCAGCTAACAGAGAAACTTGGCACTACCCATTTAGCCATGGCTGCCCAAAATTCTGCAAGCACACAAAAATCTTGGTCTCTTGTGACATGCAGGGCTACAAAGGCATGTCATGCTGCATGCAGCAGAAGCAGCGTCAAATGCTAACACTACTTACACAGACAGGAGCCCAGAGATGTGAGGACAGGCGATGGGCGCTGTGAGCCCTCCAACTCTGGCAGGGGACCTGAGCCCTTCCGAACACTGTTTAAAACATCTGTAAGCTTGGTAGCTGAGGAATGAAACATTGGCAGTATTGAATGAAACACAGGCACAAGCAAAATGAAGAAACATAAGACAGCAAATGGAAACATCACAAGACACCATAAAACATTTTAAACAAAGTTCTCGGTGAGTGGCTATGCTTTTGCCTGTGGTCTGCATATTCATATGATCAGCTATACTAAACACTGCTGATAATAGACAGAAGGGAAGAAAATGAAAATATTTCAACTGTGGCTAGACAGTTACATAAATTAAAGGCTGATGTTTCACGTAATATGAGATGCAGACAGATTCAAGTAAAAAGCATTTGAGATCCCTCTACTCACAATTTCATCAGAAACCCTTAAGGTGCACAGTCCAAAGGGTGCAAAGTTTGGCCAACTATGTGATTTCAACAGCAGTTACCATGCATGGATTGAAGGCTATGGGATCCCATGTAGGCTCACAAATCCCAATTAAACATTTGCAACTGCTTATCAATGCTGCACCATCTTCTTTCTGTAAGACAGCACTATTCAGTGTTTACTGACAGATATAGGAAGCTGCTGCCTGGATGTCAGTGTAGCTAAAACTAAGTGACTGGAAGAAAACAAGTCAAGGCAGTCTGGTAGGGAAAAAAAATGCGTATATGTGTCTAGATTTAACCAAAAAAAAAAAAAAAAAATATATATATATATATATATATATATATATATATATATATATGTATATATATACATGTGCATATATATATATATATATATATATATATATATATATATATATATATGTGTATACATACACACAGCAGAGAGTCAAACATACATCGAACTGTATAAAAAACATCTAAAATCTTGTTTTTTCTGCACTCAGGGAATATATTTTTCAACCATTCAGCAAATCCAGTGGACAATAAAGAATATTTTTCAAACACAAGCGGACAAGTTAAAAAAACATGCACAAGCTAATACATATAATGTTTACATAATCAGATTTTATGATTTTTCCTACCGAAAACTTTGGAAGGCTGGGTTCGGATAACTGACATTTCAGATAATCAACATTCGGATAATTGACTCTCTACTTTGTATTTTATATATATATATATATATATATATATATATATATATATATATATATATATATGTATACATATAAATACACACACACACAAATATATGTATATGGATCCCTATCAGTTTATTGAAGTTTCAAAACTTCGAAGACCATATGGCCGAGACCATTTGTTTGAAGTTTTGAAACTTTGAACAGTTTGTATTGAGATTGCCACACAGTGCAGAAAGTACAGTTTTGTACCTACTATAAATGTAGATGTTCGAAGATCCACATTGCTGCAGTCCTAACAATTGGGTAGTCCGCTGTCCTCGGTCGGCCCGAATATCAAAGTATAAGGCTGACGTCGGTCAGGGCGCATTTGAATGACGTCAGTACGTCAGGGTACAAATGCGCATGACCGGCGTCATATCCTCAGTCTTTTCTTGCCCTAGATGTCAGAAGACCCTAAAAAGAAAGGTCAAAACCAAAAGACAGCAAACAACCAACCAACCACCCTTGCACTAACTATATGTACAATATATACAATATACACAAAATGTACAACCCAACCCACACAACCACCTCTAACAACAGAGGGGAAGGAGGGAGGGAAAATTGGACTGCAGCAATGTGGATCTTCAAACATCTACATTTATGGTAGGTACAAAACTGTACTATGTTCTTCATCTCACATTGCTGCAGTCCTAACAATTGGGTAGAATCCCAAAGCAGAGGTAATGGAGGATGGCTAACTACAAGGAAGCAGGAGCTGCCAAAATGCCCTGCAAAACAGCAGTGGCAAAACCAGCCCTGGACTTAGAGTAAAGTGGCAGGTGATAATGCTTAGAGAAAGTATGCACAGAACTCCAAGTAGCTGCCTCCAAAATATCCTTGGTTGCCACTCCCCTCAAAAAAGCTGTTGAAGTGGCAGTAGCCCTAGTGGAATGAGGCCTAATCCCAGCTGGAATCTCCTTGCCATGATGGGAATAACAGAAAGCAATGCAAAACCCAATCCACTTAGAAATAGTTTGTTTTGATACAGGCTTGCCCTGAGAACACAAAGCAAAAGAAACAAACAACTGCTGAGACTGCCTGAAACCTTTAGTTCTGTCCAAATAATAACGCAACTGCCTGTGGACATCTAAAGTGTGCAAAATCTTTTCCCCTTTATTTTGGGGATTTGCATAAAAAGTAGGCAAATGAATAGTTTGGTTTAAAGCCACACTAGAAACCACCTTAGGCATAAAGGAAGGATTAGTACGTAATGATACCCTATCCTTATGGAAAATCAAGAAAGGCTCAACCGCCATAAGGGCCTGTAATTCAGAAACCCTTCTTGCAGAGGTAATGGCCAACAAAAAAGCAGTCTTCCATGATAAATATTTCAACTCAGCAGTAGCTGTAGGCTCAAAAGGTTGTAGAGTGAGTTTCTCCAACACAAAATTGAGATCCCAAGCAGGAGTAGGAGCTTTTCGTGGGGGTCTTATATTCTTTGCCCCTCTAAGAAATTGCTTGAACAAAGGATGAGAAAACAATGGTGGGTCACAATCATAGTGAGCCGAAATTGCTGCAGCATGAACTTTAATAGAAGAGAAGGACAAACCTTTGTCCAGTAACTCAGTAAGATATTGAAGAGCCACACTTAAATTAGGCCCAGAAACATCAAAATCCTTTGCTGCACTCCAAAATAAAAATCTCTTCCATTTGTCTGCGTACACTTTCCTTGTACTAGGCCTTCTGGCTTCCAAAATAACATTCAAAACTTGTTGTGGAAGTGGAGGCCCACAATGGTTCAAAACAGAATATACCAGGCTGTTAGGTGCAGAGAGTGAAGCTTGACATTGAGCAAATGACTGTCCTCCTGAGACAACAGGTGTGGAATCGAAGGCAAAGGCCATGGAGGCTTCCGTACCAGGCTCCTCAGTAATGGGTACCAATGCTGTCGAGGCCAATCTGGAGCCAACAAAATCATCCTTGGCTTGTCTTGTCTGGCCTTCAGTAGTACCTTTGGGAGGAGAGGCAGAGGCGGAAAGGCATACACATGAAGATTGCTCCAATTGAAAGAAAGAGCATCCACTTTCCAAGCTGTGGGATGAAACCTTTTTGTGCAAAACTTTGGCAGCTGGTGGTTTAGTGGGGAAGCGAACAGATCTATGTCTGGAGTTCCCCATGACACTGTCAATTTCCGAAATACATGAGGATCCAATTTCCACTCGTGGGGATCCATAATTTGTCTGCTCAACACATCTGCTAAGGAGTTCTGTGCTCCCGGCAGAAACCTTGCCTGAAGATTGAGCTGTAAACTGAGAGCAGTCTCCCACAGAATCATTGCTTGCCTGCATAGAGGATAAGAATGTGTTCCCCCTTGCTTGTTGATGTACCACATGACAGTTGTGTTGTCTGTTAGAATCAACACCTGCCCTGGAAGAAGTAATTCCTTGAAAGCAATTAATGCAAACTGGACTGCTAACATCTCCTTCATGTTGATATGTAGATGTTGTAGTCTGACAGGCCACTTGTTTTGTATCCACTTTCCATTTAGATGAGCTCCCCAAGCTTTGTCTGAGGCATCTGTCGTTAAAATCTGACTCGCCTCTGGCCGGGTCACAGAGAGTCCCTTGTTTAGGTGACATTCCTGAGCCCACCACAAAAATTCCTTTTGAATGCAAGGTATTATTTGAATGACAGTGTCCAGATCCTGGCAGTGCTGTGTCTATACATTTTTGAGATACCATTGTAGCTTCCTCATATGCAGTTTGGCATTGGGAAGTACCAGAATACAAGATGCCATGAACCTTAAGGCTTGAAGGACTGTCCTTGCAGTCAGCCCGGACTGATGAGATAGTTGATGGAAGTAAAGGGATAGACTCTTTTGTTTGTCCGGGGTTAAAAAGGCCATCTGGGATGCTGTATTCAGTCTCACACCCAGAAAGCACATGTCTTGAGAGGGTACTAGACTGGACTTTATTTCGTTCACAGAATACCCTAGGCATCTTAGCACTGCTATCACATATTCCAAATGATGAAGAAGCTCTTCTCTTCCTTGAGCCAGAATTAGGCAGTCGTCCAAATAAGGATAGATCTGTATTCCTTTTAGTCTGAAGAAAGCTATCACTGGAGCCAGAACTTTCGTGAACACTCTGGGCGCAGTAGATAAGCCAAAGGGCAATGCAGAGAACTGATAGTGAGAAGTCCCAGCTCGAAAACGCAGATACTTTCTGCAACTTAGTCTGATAGGAACATGAAGGTAAGCCTCCTTGAGCTCCAAAGTTACCATCCAATGATCTTTACCCAGCAGAGGTAAAAGCTGCTGCAACGTCAACATTTTGAACTTGGGAATGTCCAGATAAGTGTTGAGGATAGATAAATCCAAAATTGGTCTCCACGTGTTCCCCTTCTTTGGTACTAGGAACAGGCGAGAATAAAATCCTAGGCCCACTTCTGGCAGAGGGACCGGCTGTATGGCCCCTAGTCGGAGCAACAGAGAAACCTGTTTGTGAGCCTCTATTCTTTGTTGAGGAGGAACATCTGGCATGCCGTTGAAAGGAGGCAAGGTATGGAAATAAAACCTGTAGCCGTGGTGTATGATATCCAATACCCATCTGTCCTGGGTAATTAAACTCCAATTTTCTTTGAAAAGTGCCAACCTTCCCCCCAAAGGTGCTGCCAGATGAGCAGGCTCTGGCAGCTGAAAAGGTAGGTCATTGGGTCTGCTTACGAAAGGACTGACCCCTGCCCTCACCCGAAGCTTGTGCAGGAGAACTCCCTGTTCTAGGCCTGAAAGAGCCCTGAGCTCTGCCCTTACCACGTCTAGATCTACCCCTAGACTGTGAATCATAAGAAGGATACGTCCACCCTTTAGTAGGCCAATTTCTACTAAACTTTGGAGGCTGGACTTGCAAAAAATCTTTAACAGTCTGCATAGACCTAGCCTTGTCTTCCATTTTCTTTAAAACTGTCTCAACAGGAGGACCAAACAACACGTCAGATTGTAAAGGAGCACCTAAAATCCTTGTTTTAACATGTTCAGACAAATTCTGATCCCTCAGCCAGGCGTGCCTGCGAAGAACTGACCCAGTGGCAGCCACCCTAGACGAGGCCTGTACAGCATCAAAACCACATTGCAAAGAATGCTTACCCACCTGTTCAGAAACATGCACTAAATCTTGCAACTCCTTACAATCAATACCTACAGCCAGAGCATCAACCCTAGATTTCAATTGTGAAAGGAGATAATTTTGGTATTTCAACATGTGAAACTGGCAATTCAAAGCCCTCATAGCAAGAGTGGAAGAAGTATAGACTTTCTTGCCCCATCTAGCCAAGGCCCTAGCCTCCTTATCTGCAGGAACCGGATTCTTAACAACAGAAGCCTTAACACCTTTAGGCCCATGGCTAACAGTTTCTGGGTCTGCCCTAGGACTCTTAAAAAGATACTTATGAGCTTCAGGCACCCTGTAATACCTATCCGGCTTAACAGGAGCAGGAGGCAAAGAATCAGGATTAAGAGAAGCTTCCATAAAAACATCTTCCACTACAGCCAAAACAGGAGGTATAGCCAAAGGCCTATGCTGGGGTAACAACAGAAATTCCCTAAGCCTTTTTCTGGAATCAGAGAAGTCCTGACCTTCCCACTTAAAATGCTCCCTCATGGAATGAAGAGTTTCTGAAAAAGAAAAATCCTCAGGAGGAGTAGCAGAAGGAGTAGAATCATCCACATCAGAATCAGAATAAGGAGAGTACTCCTGCAAGTCTTCAGCCGAAGACTCTGAAACATCTGAAGCCTGCTCAAAACCCCCCAGCTCAGGCTCCACCCTAGGCCTCTTATCAGGAGGGGGCATAGAACCCCTAATCAAAGTAATCAAATCTTCTGCCATTTTAAGCATATGCTTCTTGGGCACAGTACCTGAAGAGCTAGGGGTAACACTAACAGAAGCTAAACCTGGCCTGCCCCTGGGGGAAGCCTTGGAAACAGAAGGAGAGGGCCTAGCCACCTTAGGAAGGGAGGGGAGTACAGTAACATGAGAAGCCCCCTCAGCCAGACTAGTCTCCTGAGAGGCCACATCTTGTAATAACAAGGTCTCCCCCTGGGAACACAAAGAAACCTCCGGTGGAGCCACCGGCTCCACCGACACCTCTAAAGAACCGGCGTCCGGTACAGACGGCTCTTCTAGCCTAGGCTTAACTGCCTTGTCCTTGCGCTTCTTTGAAGAAGCGGGCGTCGGAGCATCCGACGGCATTTTATAGTTACACCGCTTCCCAAAGACTAACCTCGCACAATCCAACCTTCTCTTTATAGTGCGTTTATTAAATCTAGCACAAGAGCAACAGCCAACAACGTCGTGCTCAGGCCCTAAGCAAGGAATACACAAAGTATGATAATCTTTATGCGGTATCTGTTTCCCACAAGAAATGCAATTATTAACTTTTTCTGACATCCGGTAAATGACTGAGGCAAGAAAAAACTAAAATATTCCCCAACGGGGTACTTAGCCAACTTTGAACTCGGTCTGAAACTTCTAAATCGAAAAATCTCAGAACGCCAACCGGCACTTGCAACACTGCTTCTGCATCGGACCATGCGGCAAAAAAGACTGAGGATATGACGCCGGTCATGCGCATTTGTACCCTGACGTACTGACGTCAGTCAAATGCGCCCTGACCGACGTCAGCCTTATACTTTGATATTCGGGCCGACCGAGGACAGCGGACTACCCAATTGTTAGGACTGCAGCAATGTGAGATGAAGAACATCTTGGGATTTGCAGTTTTCCTCACTGTAGTGTAATCTCAGAGTTGGTATATTTAATTTTCAGGAGGTGTAGGGGGCGCAGGGGAGCTTCCCTCCCTGCAAAAATGTAAAGATAAGTTGTTTTATTTTATTTTAGTGTTTTTTTTTTTTTTATTTTGAAGTTTAAAAGCTTCGAACATATGGTCTCGGCCATATGGTCTTTGAAGTTTTGAAACTTCAATAAACTGACAGGGATCCGTAGATATGTATGTGTGTCTGTGTATATATATATATATATATACATATATATATATATATATATATATATATCTATATATATCTATATATATATATATATATATATATATATCTATATCTCTATATCTATATATATTTATATATATATATCTATATGGGTCTACTTCATATGATCAAAACCCATATCATCAAGATGAATTGTATGAAACACCACAACAGCGAAACTTCAAAATGTCGAATCCCACAATATCGAAATCTCCTCCCCGAACATCTCCGAATAATCCATCCATCTACCTTCCTACAAATTAGAACTTGCTGTAACACCAACATAATAAAACAGCTTAGCCTAAATCAAAACCACAACTACCTACAAGTGAAACATCCCATAATTCTACACACCTTAAATCAACACCACAGATACATTACAATACAAATACCAGACACTATCAACCAATAACAACTAACAGCATCCCCAATAATGACAATATGTACAACAAACCTGTAAAGCAAATTAAACATTACAGTTATATTTCCTCCTATGTTTTTGTTGGGGGGCAAGCCCCCCTGCACCCCCATACCCCCAGGAAATTAAATATACAAACTCTGAGATTGCACTATCCTACACGTACACTGCTTATTGTCGCTAATGTGGGATTCAACATTTTGCAGTTTCTCTGATGTGGTTTTTTGTGCAATTCATCTCAATTATATGGGTTTTGATCATGTGAGCTTTCGCTCATATGAAGTATACCCACATAAATATAAATGTGTGTGTGTATATACACACACACACACACACAC
Organism: Protopterus annectens; assembly: GCF_019279795.1. Taxonomy (NCBI): domain Eukaryota; kingdom Metazoa; phylum Chordata; order Ceratodontiformes; family Protopteridae; genus Protopterus; species Protopterus annectens. The sequence goes on along the minus strand of NC_056743.1, from coordinate 1,300,080,051 downwards.
ACACACACATATGGATTCCATACATTTGGTCGAATTACACTTAGTCGAAAATGATTCCAGGCATTTCACTTCACTGAAAGCTTACTTGACTGAAAGTACACTTGGTCGAAGTTCATTTGGTCAAAAATGGAATATAGCCCCTGCCCCACTGCAGTGCAACCCAGGAGTGAGAATATTAAATAAGAGGGGTGTGGTGGGCGTAGCCCCCCCATATTATGCGAATAGTTTTTACTAAAGATATATATATATATATATATATATATATATATATATATATATATATCAATGCATTTCTAATGGATATACCTTCTTATAAATAGTGAATACATTAAAATTATGTGGTATATATATATATATATATATATATATATATATATATATATATATATATGGATCTACTTCAGAAGCTTGAAGTTTCAAAACTTCAAATGGCCAAGACAATAAAATTGAAGTTTTGAAACTTCAAAGATGTAAGAAAAGAAAAAGAAAAACAAAAAAAAAAGTTACGGTTTTGCAGAGTGGCAAGTCCCCTGAACCCCTCACACCCCATGCTATATAAATAGACCAACTCCAAAATCACACTACAGTGAGGAAAACAGTAAATTTCTCCTTCTGCGCTGTACAGTTACCTACATTCAAAACGTTTGAAATTTCAGAACTTCGATATTATGGTCTCGGCCATTTGAATTTCTAAGTTTTGAAACTTCAGTTTCTGAAGGGGATCCATATAGATAAATATACAAACACAGACACATCTATTTATGTATGAAAAAAATAAAATCACCAATAAAGGTGAGAGATGCAGGGCCACCTTATGGCTGAAAAAGGTATTTGTTTTCTAGCATCATAAATTGTAAAAAGTCACTGACTGCTTATGATGATTTTCTTTTTATCTTCTTGTACACTCATTCCTTTTAAGTCTTACAAATAACACATTTCCCTCTTTGCACAGCTCAATCCCTATTTGGGGAGACGTGTCTTGCAAAAAAAAAAAAAACTCACATGTACCTATCACTGTCCCATTAGCAAGGTAAGTGGGCTGCCACTCCCCAGTCTGATGCTGCCTGGGAAAAATACTAACTCTGGTGAGCAATGCTCATCTCTTCCTACCATCTTACTTATGTTGCTTGGTCTTCTAGCTGCTAGTAGTGCTAGACTATCTAGAGATGCTTAAAGGCCTGGATATGGTCACAGTGAATATGTGGATGGCTTTGTGCAACAGTATTTTAAAGGGGGAGAAGTACCAGCATCTGGGAAGAAAGCAATGGTGGAGATATTACCAAAAGACAGTAAATACCCATCAGATCCAGCATCACATAAACACACTTCAGTTTTAAACCATGTCTACAAAGTGTTTATGCCTCTATTACTTGAGAGAACTGAAAAGATACTACTAAAAGTAATAGATAAGGATCAATATGATTTTATGGTAGACAGACCGACATCTGATAATATTAATGATGCACAGAAAGCATTCAAATACAGTCAGCTGGGTTTTTATGAGTACAGCAGTGGAAGCATTTATGTCCCCTAATAGAATAATGGTGCTAACAAGGAGGATATATGAAGTATCAGATGCAATAATTAAGGTAGGAAGACTCCTAACAAAGAGGGTGTGTTTAAACCAAGGAACCAGGGAGGGATGTCCACTTCCTCCTTTGTTTTTGCATTATATTTAGAACCATTAGAAAACAATAAATAAATAAGGGATTCACAAATTCAAGTATATAAAGTATAGTTGTGCAAAATCTTACCTTAACAGTGGATGTCCTTCTCTTCACTGTTGTAGTATTCTTTACCTAAGGGATTTCCTGCCAAGGATAGCCCAACATCCAAACAGTATACCAAAGCCTTTAGTTCTTTATAGGTGTTGTACATCACATGTATGCTCCCCATGCAAGGCTTAGAGCATAAACAGTGATGTATGGGCACACACAGAACTGAAAAAGCCCCAGCAGGAACAGAATGCCCTTAGGGATAAGGACAACATGAGCATCCAGGAGGAGAAAATGGAAGAAGAAAATCAGACCCTTGTCCAGGAGGGAAAGAAAGGTAGAGGACAAGAGGTAGGGCAGAGGAGGTAGAGATTGAATACTGCAACAGTGAAGAGAAGGACATCTACTGTTATGGTAAGACTTAACACAACTGTACTGTCATTCCATATCACCATTGCAATATTCTCTACCTAAGTGACAGTTCAACAGCTCAAGAGGAAGCTTGGGAGGAGGAAGACCCAGAAGAGCCCTCTACAAACCCATGCAGGATAGCCTTGGCCAAGACTGACCTGGCCCTGGAAATAACATCCAACTTTTAATGCTTAGTGAATGTATGAACAGAGAACCAAGCAGCGGCTTTAAGATGGAATTGGTATCCAGACCCTTGAAAAAAGCACTAGAGAAGACAACTGCCCTAGTAGGATATACCTTTACCAACAAGGAAAGATACTTTCCATAAAAAGAGTAACAAAGAAATAGCCTTAGAAATCCAGGAGGAGATGGTTTGCTTACAGACAACAAAACTCAATGTCCTGGGATGAAAGGAAGCAAAAAGCTGTTCACATTTGCAAATAACTTTAGTTTTATCCAAATAATATCTGAGCTGCCTATGCAAATCCAAGGTGTGAAGAACCTTCTCACTGGCAGAACATGAAGAAAGAAAAAAGGAAGGAAGATGAATAGACTGATTAAGGGACAACTCAGACACCTTGGGCATAAAAGAAGGATTAGCATGAAGAGACACCCTGTTCTCTGAGGAAAACTAAGAAAGGACAATAGCCATGAAAACCTGAAGTTCAGGCACTCTCTTGGCTGAAGTGAGGGCTAATAGAACAGTCTTCCTTGTACAATGTTGTAAGAAGCTGAAGAAGCCGGTTCAAAAGGAGTCTGAGTCAAATTTTCAAGCACAAAATTAAGGTCAGAGGAAGGTAGAATAGACTTCCTGGAAGCTCTGATATGAAGGGCACTTTTAAGAAATTGTTTGTCCTGAAATCTAGAGGTTAAAGGAGGATTCAAAGGCAGACAAGCAGAAACTGCTGACAATTGAGATTTGACTGAAGAATTTAACAGCCCAGCATAGAGCAGATCACACATATAAGGGAGGACCAGGGGAACCTCCACTGCTAGGGGATCCTGATGGCAAATGAGGCACTAGACAGAAAATAGCTTCCCTTAGGACGTATATGATTTCCTAGTAGTGGGTTTCCTAGCTGTGACGCCCATGCACTGGCCCAGAAATCAAGAAGCCTCAATCCTCATCACTAACACCAGCGAGGGGTGTCCACATTGGGAAGGATAACAAGTACACACACAGTAAAGTACAAGTTCCCTTAAGAGCACACAAAGATCACAGTCAGTCTGGGGCTGGTTTCTCCCTTTCTCTCCAGATCCCCAATAAGACTTCCCATTGGCACAGCTATAGAGTGGGGTCCTTAGCCAGGGTCCCAAGTCAAGTCCTCCTTGAACTCTCTCTGTCCAACCAGTGCTTCATGTCCCTGCCCTAGTAGCAGCTGACACACACATATACACTTTGAGATATGATTTATATACAGCCACTCCTGGGGAAAGCTGGCACAGGTTCACTAGCTGCACCCCTTTTGTCCAGGCTATAAGACAGTAATCACTGCCACCAGGACCCTTACTTATCAGCTACTAAAAAGGCCCTTACCAACGGGTGTCCAATTATTATTGTGCAATATTATTATCCAAAGGGTGTGACTAAGCAGCAAGACTTACTTGGAGTGGCTTTGTACAGTATCACTATATACATGCAATGTACTCTTGAGCTTAAATTATCTCTACACAAAACAGCCACAGTTGAAATGTTTAAAAATATTTAATAATAAATAATAAAAACACAAAACAATACTTACTACAAAGTGCTAGTCAAAAGTTCAGAGATCATAGGAAAATGCTTAAAATAATACATTAGAATAGTCCTGACATCAATATAGAAAACAGCTAGTCTACACTTACTATTTTCTATTTATTTCTCAAGAGAAACACTTAAGTCTACGATCCTACTAACATACAGGCAGAGCAAAGCAAGTGCTGGTGAGAGGTCAGTTCTGAAGACAAATCCAAAATGCTCTCTCTCTGTCTCTGAGAAAGTCCTTTAAATTGATAATACATCCTGCTGACACATTTTAGATTACATCATTCTTAACAATTCTCTGGTTTCCCAGGCTAACAGAAACTCTAAATTTACATTGCTTTGATCTTGCACCTGGTCAAGAAACCACAGTAATTAAAGACATTATATATGTAAAATTTAGCAATTAACTCTGGTCTCAAAACAATAGAAAGAATCGGCTGGTTTAGACATCATGGCTCCAGGTTTGAGATCAAAAAGTCATACAAGGTTTGACCTTTCAGCTTTCTTCCAGCAGAGTGCACTGTTGTTACATTTTTGACGTTCAACATTTAACACCATTTTCTTCCATATAATAGAACAAGCATGTGGCTTATATTAATATTTAAAAATGAAAGAATTATCTACAAAAATCTATCTGGCTAGGTCGGCAGCCTTCACATATCTTCACACTAGCCTTCTGCAGAACCCGAATCATGTCCTCAGAAAAAAGGTGACAAAAAGGGATCAAAACTCTATCACCCACAACACCAATTGAAGACTGGGTAAATGAGGATGGATAAGAGATCCCTAGTCTTGTGTGAGATCATCTACTTGGTGAGGTAACTTGTGGTGACTACCTCTGGCCAAGTAAGAAAGAACAGGAAAACCAGTGCTGTCTGAGCCAAAAGGGAGTCACTAGCAAGATTTTGGGAGAGTCCTGCCTGATCTTGTCGAAGTCATAGTAACAGAGGAAGGGAAATTGTACAGAAACACTCCCTTCCAAAAAAAGGCAGGGTGCCCACTTTCCAAGCCAGAAGACTTGTGACTCTGGAACAGAAGAGAAGAAGTTGCCTGTTCAGACTGGAGGCAAAAAGATTTACCTGAGGAACACCCAACCAATGGACAATGTCCAGGAACACATCTCTGTGAAGCATCCATTTGTGAGCTTGTGTGCTGGACATGTTCTTGGAGTACGCCAGTCAATTGTGCTCTGAGGGAATGCAAACTGCCTAAAGCATTACTCAATATTGGATAACTAGATCCCAGACCTGAATAGCTAGTCTGCAAAAAAGATAGGACCTTGTGTCCCCATGTTTGTTGACATACCACATCACGACAGCATTGTCAGTGAAAACTTTGAGGGGCCTGGTTTGAAAGAAGGAATGAAAAGCCAGAAAACAGAGTACTCAACTCTTTTATATTGAGGTGGTCTGATGCCTGATGAGGAGGCCAGAGACACTGAACCTTGGCGGGGCCACAGGAGGCATCCCTACCCCCTGTCTGAGGCACCTGTAAAGAGCTCCTGGGTTGGAAACTGATCTTGAAAAAGAAGCCCTGGCTTGAGAAAAAGTTGATGAATCTACCACTGAAGATCAAGCTTAAGAGACAGAAGGAAAGGTACCAAGTCCAGAGGGTGACAATTTTGGATCCACACTGAGTTCAAGTATCACTTATGCTTTATCATATTATTTATGGAGACTGGTGAGAGGGAACATGGGAATGGTGGAAGCCATGAACCCAAGAACTCTGAGAAATTAGAAAAACTCCAAGTGTGAAACAAACCAACAACCACCTGTAGCAGTGCCCATGTAGAACCACTCCAGATACAAATGTAATGAAAAAAATGAAATTTATTATTATTCATTAAGCTCTTTCATTCACATTAATATGGAACTTCATCAAAACAATATGAAAACTCCTAATAAGTTTAAATACACCATTACTAAAATCACATGACAACCCCATCCAATAAAACACAATAAATTAACACTTAAGAGAAAGTACTTCATAATTCTTTAACATAAGAACAGAATTTAAAGAGCAGGCATAATTTAAACCAAGATGATTCATGGCATTCAATTTTAACTGACATTTAAATTCAAATAAATTCAGATGTTAATCAATAATTCATCCCTGTTGATCCTTATTAGTCTGCTCTAACACCATAAAACTAAATTTATGTGCATCAAAATCAATATGATGTTTATTTAACACATTGTACATGTTCCCTTTTCTAATATCAGGCATATGTTCATATATATGTTCCTTAATTTTTCGAGATGTCGTCCCTATATAAAAATGGAACAATATAAACACTGTGCTAAATAAACTACGTTTTTTGACATGCAAGTAAAATATTCATTGATAACACAGTTAACACCTCTAACACTAAAACTGTCTTCCTGTAGAATATAGGGACATTGTAATGTTTTATTGGATGTGACTGTCATGTGATTTTAGTAAGGGTGTATTTAAACTTTTAGGAGTTTTTATATTGTTCTGATGAAGTTCCATATTAATGTGCACAAAAGCACTTAACAAATGATAATAAATTACATTTTTTATTCTGTTTGTATCTGGTGTGCTTCTTCACAGGCACTGCAACAAGTGGTTGTTAGTTTAACTCTGAGGAATGCCATGGCTGAGACAGATGCCAGAGGAAGAAGGGACTGGAAAAAGGCAATTAGAGACAGAGCCTTGGGGGCAGGCAGGAATGCCAGCATGAGAACTGTTTGAAGCCTGCAGACAATGAATTATGATCCTAGGAAGGAGTCTGAACTGATTTCTGGAAGTTTATGGTGAACCCCAGACTCTGTAATAGGGAATTAATAAACATGAGATACTGTAGCAAAGTGATGGGGAAGAAGCTTGAATAAGCAAAGTGTCTAGATAGGGAAAGATCTGAATTCCTCAAACCCTGCATAAAGCAAGGACAAGAGCGAGACATTTGATGAATACCCTTGGAGCATTCGAGAGGCTAAAGAACAAAGCAGAGAACTGAAAATGCAAGGAAGAAACAGAAAAATGTATACATTTCCTGAAGACAGGATGGGTGGGGATGTGAAGGTATGCATCCTTGAGATCCAGAAAGACCAGAAAGGCCTGGGCTAAAACAGGAAGAAATAATGTTTGCAGAGATAACATTTTAAAGGAAGGAATCTTGAGAAAGGTGTTCAGCCAGGAAATATCCAGAATTGTCCTCCTAATGTCATCCTTTTTGTGGGACCAGAAATATCCTTTAACAATCTGTGCAGGAGGCACTACCTTAATGGTGCCATGAGCCAAAAGAGAATGAAGAACTTCTGGTAAATGAGAGAGCTGTTCCCAAGGAGGTTGAGGAATGCCTGAAAAGGAAGGAAGAGATTTCCAAACCATGAAGTATCCCTGACAGATAATGGACAGAGCCCAAGAGTCTTAAGCTGTCTGTAGCCAATTTGGAAGAGACAGGGACAGCCAGAGGGACAATAGAATCTGGTTGAGGAAGCAAACTATCAAACAGAATATAGCTTATCCTACAAAGGAGATTTCTGGGATGTAGGAGCCTGAATAGACTTTGGATGCACATGCCTATAACCATTCTTTCCCTTGGGAGGAGAGAGAGAGATTGCCAACAATCATTCCTCTGAAATTGGGAATAGGAGAAATAAAAATATGTTTCAACTCCTGTAAGGCTTTGCCCTTGTCCCTGAGGGATCTGAAGAGTTCAGCTGCAGAAGATCCAAAAAGATTTTTATTATACAATGGAACATCTAAAGCTTGAAGACAAAGCCAAGAATAATGACCTCATAAATGACTCACAGGCAGCAGCCCTGGAACAGGCATTAGCTGCATCAAAGCTATATTTGATTGTGTGGCAGGCAACTTGAGAAGTACAACCCAGCAGGGAAAAGGATGAAGCCTTCCCCCCAGAGTCAGGAAGGTCAGAAACTGCTTTAGAAACCTGAGAAGAGGACCAAAACATACCAGACCATATGAATCTGGTAGTTAATGGCCTTAAAGGGTAAAGTGGCAGCAGTACAAACTTTTTTGCCCGACCTTTTCGGAGCCCTACTATCCTTATCAAAAGGCAACTGCTTGGTAGAGGCAATAAACTAGAGGGCTTATCAGAGGAGATTGACACTACAGAGGGGCTAGTAGAAGGGCACCTGGAAAGAAATTTGCACGCCTCAGGAACGTTATTGAATTTTTCTGGCTTCTCAGGTACAGGGACCTGACAGGGGCTACAGATGCTGCCAAGAAGGTATCCAGAGGGCAACCAGAACAGGAGGAACAGCAGACAGTTTAGGAGACTCCAACTGTAGGAACCTGAAATACCTTTTTTGAATGTCAGACTTGAGACCAATCCCACTTAAAATAATCCATCATGCAGGCAATGGCATCTCCAAAGAAAATCTTCTCCTCTGGGGAATCTGGACTTATAGAATCTTCCTCCTCCAAACTGTACTCCAAAGGGGAAGGGATCTGGGAAAAGTAAGCCAAAGATTCTTCCCCTGAGTCCAAGTCCTCATTCAAGGAATCCAATTCCCTGGTTCTCTTAAGTGGAGTGGAAGATCAGGGTGAAGAAGGAACAGAGGCCCCTTAAGGGGATGTGTCAAGGCCATCAAAGCATTAAATAAACCTTGAGTGGAATCCTTCCATTCACGTTGTAGATACTTAGGGGAAACATGCTTTGTTTTTTGCTTCTTTTTCTGCAAGACATCCACATGAAACACCCTTGGAGCATCAGACCCCTGGTGAGATTCAATAATGGTCGTAGGAATCTCCTCCTAACTAAGATCTGAGGAATACCCCTCAGTCCTTTGGAAATAACCATCTGAGGTTCCCTCTCAACATCAGGTACAAATGTATGAAAAGACTCGGAGGATGTGTGAGAAGCCAGATCTATGTAGGCCTCTGAAGCAGCAACCAGAAGGTCTTCTGGGCTTTCACCAGCTTTGAGAGAGAGTCCAGAGAAGCCTGGACAGCAACTGGATCAGACCTAACTTTTTGGCTTTCTTCATGGCAGACGGCTGACCCTCGGGACTGGAGGATTCTGCCATGGCATCTTGAGATAACTTCAGATGTTGGTTCTCTAGGTATACAGATAAGGAGGAGAGAAGACTACATATAGTCTTAGGCAGAAACACCTGTGAAACAGAGCACTGCATAGGATCATGAAAAGCATCCAGTCAGAAGAGACACTGGTTGTGATGATCTTTACGAGAAATTTTCCTCCCACACTGACATTTTCCCTTAACACATTTACTGAATTATCACTTGTGACAAAGGCACATTTATTCTGGATGACATGAACACAATAACTACAAAAAATAAGAAAAAGAGAATAAATCCCAATGGGGCACTTATCTGAAAACATGGCTTGGTAACCAGCATGGCAAAAAGGCATTCAGACCGATGTTCAAAAATGATGTTTGGACTGGCAGCAAAGAAGTTCTGGCCGTATGCATCAGTACATTACCTTTATGCCTTACGCCTTTGCATGGGGAGCATACATGTGACGTATGATGCCTATAAGAACTAAAGGCTTTGGTATACTGGATGGACGCTGGGCTATCCTTGCAGAAAATCCCTTAGGTAAAGAATACTGCAGCAGTGATATGAAAGGACATCTATTGTCGTAATTAAGAAAATTAGCCTTATTTACAGATGATAATTTTTGTACTTCATAAATACAGAAAAGGAAATTTTGACGATGTGGAATGTTCTAAGACAGTTTCAAGTCTTTTCTGGATATAAAATAAAACAAAAAACTATAGCACTGTGCAAACACAAACCGGTTCAGCAATGATATTATTTATGGGAACATGATAAGATGATGTATTTAGGTGCACTAATAAACATGGGATTCTGTTCTGGAAGCTAACTATAGGTGAGAAGAAACCAGGCAGAAGATAATACAAAATTAAGACATTTTAGGGTCTTAGTTATAGATATGGATAGTATTATTCATAAAGTGAAAATACTTTAGTCTATTTGGTAGTGTGCGTGTATGTATGTATGTGTATATAAATATATATATATATATATATATATATATATATATATATATATATATATATATATCTATATATACACAAATATTACATATATACATGGATTCATATCACTTCACTGAAAGACATTTTCACGGACACCCATTTCATTGAGACCAAATCATCTAAAGTTCATTTCACCTAAAACTCATTTCACTGACGAGTAGTACTCTAAGGTAAGTCAAAGGTATGTGTCCTTTTCCCTACTGTAGTGCAATCCTGGTGTTAATATATATATAGTTCGGGGGTGTCAGGGCACACTGGGGGGCATAGGCCCCCACCTAGTTGGGTTTTACCAAATAATGTAAACAAAACCAGACAGAAAAACAAATTAAGTGGGGAGCTACGCGCCACCCCCCCCCCAATGTGGGGGGGCTACGCCCCTCCCCAACTATATATTCTAACACCAGGATGGCACCACAGTGTGGAAACGGACACATACCTTTGACTTGCATTAGAGTTCTATTTGTCGGTGAAATCAACTTTCAGTGAAATGAACTTTAGGTGATTTGGTCTCAGTGAAATGGTCTTTCAGTGAAGTGATACGAATCCAATTACATATACATACATACATATATACATATATATATATATATATATATATATATACATATATATATAACATGTTACATGCATTTTTATCAACTGGAGGGGAAGGTATGGATGAAAATTAAAATTCAGTTGAAGTAATTTATTCTGGATGGGAAAAAGGTAAGTGTTAACAGGGATATGTTGACTTTCCCCACCGACCAAAAGTGGTTTATGGTTACCTGATTTGAAGGAGGACTTTAAAGCCATGTCATTAAGCCTCACATACACAACTAAAGTAGGTGGTTATAAATACTAAGCCTTCTAGACTTCGTTGCATATTAGGAGCTTCACAAATTTCTTATAAATCAAAGAAACAGGTAGCAAGGCCTTAATGAGAACTGTAACAGCTATATACAATATTCTAGCCATTAAACCAGCAGAAAGCATTCTAAGAACTAAGCCAGTGCTGGAATGGAAAAGGAATTTTACACATAGGGAAGTCTACAGGTAGGGGTATCCAAATTAGATGAAGGGGGTTGGAACTTACTGGAGTGAATTAGCAAAGGAACCAAGAAATCAGGAGAAAAAAGGTTATGCACTCATCATAATGTTCCATTTGTGTTGTCCATTTTCATTCTTCCCTCAACTGCTGGATTCGGATCCAATCCTTGGATCCAACTTGGCCCCTTCTACTAGCTCATAGAACAATGAAACTGTCACGCTCCTCGCTTTACCCATAAGGCCCTCATCATCTTACATACCTCAGATCTTGTCTGCTGCCCACAGACCTACAGAGAAGTAAAGAATAATGAAATAGAATATGGGACTCAAAGGGACACCAGTTCCTGCAGTATCCTTCAATCTTTCCAGGAGTAAATCAAAGGAGGGGGTTTGGTGGAAGAGAAGATGAGAAGGAATGAAACTGGACAACACACGTGGAACGTTATGGTGAATACATAACTTTTTTGTTTGATGTTGTCATTTTCATTCATTCCTCAACTGTCGGGAGAGAGTCCCCAGCTACCTAAATCCTTGGAGGAATCTAAGGAAGGATATGCCTGAGCACAGCTAAGCCAAAGGCAGTTCTTCCCCTAGAGACCAGATCCAATCTGTAATGAGCAATAAAGATATGAGGATTAGCCAAAGTTGCAGCTGAACAAATATCATTCAAGGAAGTTCTACACAAAAAGGCTAAAGAAGCTGCTATAGACCTGGTAGAATGGGCTTTTGGTGGTTTTGCTAAAGGCAAACCCACTTTTTCGTATATAAAACTAACACAATCAGTCAACCATTTGGCTAAAGTCTCTTTAGAAATTGGTTGCTTAATTTTAACTCAGAAAAAGAAACAAAATTGTTTGGACTGCTGCAAATTTTTGATTCTGTGAAGACAGAAAACTGTCTATGAACATCCAACAGGTGGAAGATTGATTACCTGAATAATATTGGATTCTAACACCATATTAAGTAGAAAAGAGGGACTAGTCCATTAAGGCACCCTGACCTTGCGAAAAATCAAATAAGGAGGTTTAAACGACAGTGCCTGAAGCTCTAACACCCTTCTGGAAGAGGTAATAGCATCTAGGAAGATAGTTTACCAGGTCAAATATTTTAGTTCACACTTAGCTGATGGTTCAAATGTTGGGTTAAGGCCTGTAAAACGATATTTAAATCTCAGCAGGAAGTAGGATTCTTTAACAGTGGTCTGAGTAGATATATTCCTCTGAGAAAGGCTTTGCAAAGCTTGGAAGAGGATAATGTTGAAATATTTACTCCTATATGAAAATTAGAAATGGATGCTAATTGTACTGTGACAGTTGAGGAGCTAGCCCCTTCAATGAAAATCATAGCTAAAAACTCAAGGACCTTAGAAATCAGAGCTGAAAAGAGATCTAAATTCTTTTGATGTGCCCCAAAGCAAATATTTTCCATTTACTTTTGTAAACTTCTCTAGTGGAAGCTTTGTGGGATGATAATGTAATGTGACAGACAGGGGAGGAGAGCCTGGTTGTCTAGCAATTAACGGAACTGGAGAAACAATGCGGTCAACTTGAGGCCTGAAAATCTGGATGAGTCATGTCTGTCAGGTGAGACAGTAGGTCTGGAGTTGGATCTACAATCCAAGGTGGATAAAGAAGATGAGGCCAAAGGAAGGGAAACCAGATCAGACGAGACCAGTAAGAAGAAATGAGGATAACTGTGCTATTCAATCAAGATGCTTTCTGGAGAAATTCAGGAATGAGGGGTATTGGGGGATAAGCATAAAGATGACTGGAGGGCCAAGTTTAAATTATAGCATCTCTCAGGGACTCCCCCACCTTGGGAATCACAACAAAGAACCTGCTGCATTTCTTGTTGAGGTGAGATGCAAAAAGATTGCAGCATGGATGCCCCCATTGACGGAAAATCCTCTCTGCCATCTTCATGTTGACAGACCAGTCATGAGGCATTAGAATAGACCTGCTTAACTTGTACGCAATCATGCTGGACTTCCCTGGGATGTGCGTTATCAGAAAATGATTGGATGAGACTGCTCATTGCCATACTCTCATAGCTTCTCGACAAAGGGGTAAGATCTGGTTCCCCCTTGTTTGTTTATATACCAGACCAATGACATATTGTCCATCTGACTTGCAATAGTCTCAGTTGGGACAGTGTCTTTTAAGGCCTGCAACCCTAGGAGGACAGCTCTAATCTCCAGGACATTGATACGCATGTTGGCCTCTTGGCAGGACCATGTGCCTTGGACTGTCCTTCCCAAGAAATACCCACTACTCAATCTGGGAGGCATCTCTGGTCACTTTGGCATTGGGTTGAGGGAGAACAAAGGGGCAACCATTCACCATAGAAGGTAATTTCTGCAAGCTTGAGTTGGAAAGTTCTTCATTCAAATCCCTCTGAAGTCTTGCAAACTGTGATGAATAATTCAGTGACCTAAGGGTGAAGATCACTGAAACATAGACAAACTTTCCAAATCTGTCCAGCAGCCTAGACTCCCTGTTTGGGGGGGGGGGGAGTGGACAGAGGAACTTTGCTCTGCCAGGTCCTTCCTAGTGGCTTCCGTTACAACCATGGCATCAACGGGTACTCTTTTATTCCAATATGTTCTATTCTTAGGTAGTGCCAGGATCCTATCTGGCCTCTTAGGGATAGGTTTACTTGCGCCAGGCTCCTTCCATGACCATTAAGAGACCAAATCAATAAACTCATCAGCAGGCAGAGTCACCTAGGAGGCAGACAGGCCAGTATAAAAGGCCTCCAGGAACACTGAATCCTCTTGGGTAGGGTTATCAGGGGACCAGACACACCTTTAATTCAGGAGTTCTAAGATATCTCTAAATGAGACATCATTGGGTGGTGATCTAGGAGACCTTTCCCCTTCATCAAAGTCAGTGTCCTTGGTGAGACTCTTGTGGAGAGTCTAAATGCCTCCTTTTGCACTTCCACTCCAGAGAGACTTCTTCGGATGCATACTCTGGAGAGGTATCGAAAGAGATTATTATACCCTGCTGGGTTGTCTGGAGACTGGTTCAGGTTGGCTGTCCAGTGGAACAGATGACTGGGATCTGGATGCAGAATCAAATTGGACTATGGAATCAGAGCCAAAAAGGGAAGATAAGACTGAACTCTGGGAACAGAGAAGACTCTCTCCACTACCTGAAAGGCAGAATGCCTTGGAGAAAGACACCAATAGATCTGATAAGGTAGCTTTACAGACTGTCGGTTCCCTTTGCCCCAAAGGCAAACTACTCAAGTAGGGAGTTGTAGCTGGGATGCCCAGTGCTGAAGTTTAGAGGGGCAGAGATGGCTCTGATAAATCTGGAGTTGCGTCCAACACCACAGAGATGGCTCTGATAACTCTGGAGTTGAGTCCAACACCACAGAGCTGGCACTGATGGTACAGCTCCAAAGTACTCATTGATGGGCCATTTAGAGGACCATCTGAGTCAAAGATGCCAGCACCTGTGGATCCGAGGCAGACAACTCTAGAACTATCAGATTGCTAGGCTGGATTGGAGAGGGAGTTAATGGTGGAGGAGTAGTACTGACAAGGGTCTCTAGACCTGATGGGGTGAGAACCAGAAGAACTACTCCCATTTGTATCTGTGTCTTGAGGAACTTCGTCATCTTGTCCACATCAGCTTGTGTAAGGATCTTGAAATAGCAAATGGATGAGAGTCTTGAATAGTACCAAGGAGATTATACCAAAAAGGGAGAGAACAGCCAAGAGGAGACTGGATCCGGCAAAAGGTGAGGTGAATGGATCTGTGGAGATTTATCAGATTTAGGTTTCACATCTGACTTTTTGTCTCATTTAAAAGGACGCTCTGATAATGGAGTTGAAATAGCAGACATTGTTGGATCCTGAAATTGCTTACATGATTTTTTAATAACAGAATCTCCTTCTTTGGCTACACTTTTGGGGGTTTGAGCCTCAGAGGCTGTAGATGCAGGTTTATATGTCAGCGAGCCCCTAAAAAGTAATGAATTCTATCTGTACATTAAGACACAGAATCCAGATGAGAGGGCCCTAATCAATAGATGCACTCAGGTTAATCTGAGCTGGATATTTTGTAGCTGCAGACCACATGTTTTTTAAACCCTGAAGGTTTGTCAGATATAACTTAGAATAATCTTTTTTTTAACAGATAGGAAGGGGGAAGAAATTACCAACAACAGTAAGTAAAAGGGGAGTACTAAAAAGTACTATACAGAGACAGGATACCAGTGATTGTATTAAGGAATACTCTTAAGAGTAATCTGAAAATAGGGAAAACGGAATTTAGAAGTAGCTTTTTAACATGGTGAAAGGGAGGATAAACCGCAAAAGACATATAAATTATTTAAATTACACAGAAATGAAGCTAACTCATGAAAAATATTAATTCTCACTTGAGAGTTTTCAGCGAACACATCCAGACACTATGGTGACAAACAAGACTTGAAGTAGGTAAGGTGAAGAGGGCATTACGGGTAAAGGGAGGAGCTTGAAACTTCTATGAGCCGGAAGAAATGGCCAAGTCAGATCAGTCAGATACAAGGATCAGATCTGAATCCAACAGCCAAGGAATGAATAAAAATGACAACATCAGACATATTATTGGAGGTAAAGTTAGATGAGGCTATGGAGGAGTCTGGATTGCAGCTTTAGCGATTGCCTTCCTATCACAAGATCATAGCAAAAGTATAGGCAAAAAAAAGGGACAGGGAAATACTAAATGAAAGACTAGCTTTGGCAGACTTTGTTAAATCTCAGTCAGAAAGTGCTGTTAAAAAGGGATAATTAGATTATATAAAATATTGCATAACAACTGTAATAACTGATCAGTTGAGGTTAGAAAAATAATTGGAAAAGAGAACAAAAAAGGCAAATTACAAAGGAACAATAAAAAGAAATCTGTGGGGCTCTCAATATCCAAAAAAGTCTAGCAGGATTAGGGGTTTTGCTTTGACGTGATTGCATAAATATTTGTATACCTCAATTAAACTTTACAGGATTTTTTCTCAGGTAGATAGTAAATGATAGAGATTTGATGAAGAAGAGAGGGGAACAGGGAAGTTTTTTTTAACAAGTTGATTGATTCTAAGAATTTCATGCAAAGTAAAGGTGTTGGAGGAACAAATGGTAGTAACTAAGGACATAGAATATGGGATCTGAACTGCCTAGGCATAGTAAGGCCTTACATAGTTAAATGGTACACGTGGCTAAACAAAGTAATTAATGCAAACTCAAAATCTAAACCAAATATAATAGAAGTACTGAATACAGTCGAGGACATAAGGGACTGGTGGTGGGATTTCAGAAAAGAGAAGTAACAAATTTCATAAAAATAAATGGAATTCATGGGAACAATATATGTAGAGTATGCCCAGGATGAGGAGTGAGGTTTAAGGAAAGGGAGAAATTGCGCAATTTATGTAATGCTGGAGGGAATGAAAAATGCTGAAAAGAAAACGTACATGTATCATGCAAACTGTATAACAGCTTTGTTTTCTTTTCTATGAATGTATGTGAACTCACTGCAACTTAAAATTGGATGATTTAATAAAAAAAAAAAAAATAAGCCCAGAAAAAAAAAATCAAATAAGGCTGGTAAAGTGGGATTATCCTGCCTCTCATTCATTGGACAAGTTCAACTTTTTAACACTCGAAATCCATAAAATTAACAGACGTTTTATTCTAGGGCAGCTTTATCTGAAGTACCAGAACTGTTGCCAGGTTAAAAATCTGCTGTTAGCCAATCTAACTTCACATTAACATGGAGACAGGAAGTAAAGCAGCTTTAGGCTGCAGTGAAAGGGAATACAGCTAATTTAGACTAGGGACACACTATACAGATGTACACCAAAATCTGAAGTATTTATACTCCCAAGTCTCCTGCTTTAAAGAATATGTGAGACATGAAATCAGTTTTCCGTCTTACAGATCTCTCCTCCTAGCTCTCTATCTCAGTCAAGGAGAAAAATGAGGATTCACAGCAAAACTGTGATCCAAGAAAGACAGCAATGAGAAGCCATGAAAAATGTTGAAAATGGAAAATACAGACTAACAAAAAAAAAAAAAAAGATTTTGTTGTTGTTGGGGGCCAAGACCACCCCACGCTTATCACAATTCTGCATCTCTAAATTATCACAAATTCAAAAACACTAGCAATTCATCATTGTAACTGGGATATAATCAAATTTAACTGACATATTCTGCTTTGATTATAATCCCATTAATCAGATGCTTTTACCTTCTGGAAACGCACTTCAATCATGCAATACAGTACCAACATACAGTTCTAAGGGAAAAAAACAAAAAAAAAATATATAAAATATTTTCTAAAATAAAAAACTGTCTTTTTTAATACAGAAGAAGGGTGGTGAAGGAATGCGCAATTGTGTAAGAAAACTTACCATAACAGCAAATAGATCACTGCTGCAGTAGCCCAAGCTATATGGGTCATATCCTGCTTGGCATATAACAGCCAGCCAACTTCCAAAGTTTAAGGACACCTTCCACACACCCAAAACTTTGATAGCTTGAGCCAACTGATAAAGGGAGGATACAGCCTTAAAAGAAGTCAGTGCTAGGTTATTTAAATATCAACGTCCTCACCCCAGTGAAAAAAAATCATACAAAACATAAGGGTGATGGAGGGAGGTAACAGCCACTGCAGCATTAATCTATCCGAACATCTACTGTTATAGTAAGTTTACTTACATAATTGTACAATGTTTATTATTTGACCATTGCTGCAGTATCCTAAGCTATATGGGAAGAATACCAATGCATAAAGAGAGTAGGAAGAAGAAAGATGAGGTCTAGCCTGCTATAAACCTGAAAAAGGAATCTAGTCTGCAATGCTTTGTAAAAGTATGTACAGAGGACCAAGGTGCTGCCTCTCAAACACTTCTATATGCCTTCCCTTTCCAAAAAGCCACTGAGGAAGCCAAGGGCCTCACAGAATGTCTTGGCCCAGTCTGGAACCATCTTATTATGATGGGGGTAACAAAAGAAATAGCACGGGACAACCACTGGGAAATTGTCTACTTTGATACTGGCTGCACTTTTTCTTACCCTCCAAAGAAATTAATAAATTATCAGAATTTCTAAAGATTTTAGTTCTGTCAAGACAGTTTCTGAGTTGTCTGTGGACAACTAAAGTATGAAGAATCCATTCTCCCTCATTTTTAGGTTTTGGAAAGAAGACATGGAGATGGATAGCATGGCTCAAAATAAACTTGGGCAGTACTTAAGGCATAATTGAAGGATTTGTTTTCACAGAAACCTGATCTTTGTTGGAAATGAAATATGACTGACCCACCATGACAGCATGTGACTCAGACACTCAGCAGGGATTAGGGCACTCAGCAACAGTTTCCATATTAAGATCCTCAAATCAGCCTAATAAGTTGGTTTAAGTGGGTCAAGCGCTTGTTTTTCAAAACAAAATTAAGGTCCCAAGGAGGAGACACTTGTTTTCTATGTGGACAGGTATGTTGAAACACTTTCAAAATCATCTACACATGGGAATGCATTGAAAGAAGGGGGTCTACAAGCAGAAATGGATGAAAGATGACCCTTGATAGTGAAATAAGAAAGGACATATGATAATAACTTACACAAATATTGTGGCGCTACCTAGATGGTTGATCGTTAACCCCTTTAAATTTTCTAAGTTCTTTAAATAAATCATATCATCTTCAATGGCATTTAGTAAGAATGCCTTGGTGAAGCAAATATCAAATGATTGGTATGCACCTCATCTCTCAGAAGCGGTTAAGCATTTTGTAAATACTTGTGTAGTGCGTTTAGAATATATTGCAAAATAACTGTTTCTCCTATGAAATCAATACAAAGACCTTTGGGTTGATTTTGTGTCCTTCAGTGGGACTTTATTGAACTTCCCCAAGTGTTAAAATTTCATTATGTATTAGCAATTGTTGGCATTTTTTTCTGGTTGGGTAGAAGCTTATTCTCATTTGAAAAATGATGCTAGTACAGTAGCCAAGAAATTGATGAATGAATTGGTTCCTAGATTTGGTATTCCATGTTGTACACAATCTGATCAGGGGAACTCATTTCACTAGTCAAGTGATACAACAATTTTGTAAAGCAATAGGAATTAAATTAAGCTTTCATTGTCCTTATAGACAACAAGATTCAGGAAAAGTAGAAAAAACTAATTGGATTATACAAATAAGGCTAGTCAAGACATGTAAAGAGAAGGGATTGAAGTGGCCTGATGCTTTCCCACTAGTTATCTTTAGTAGTCGAAGTGCAGTTAGTACATTCAGAAAATGATCTCCACTTGAAATACTTATGGGTAGACCAATGTGAATGCCAGCAACACCCCTCCTGAAGAATTTAGAATTACAAAATATTGATTAGAATATGCTATCTTACTGTAAGTCTTTATGTTCCTATTTGCTGAGAAATTAAAGGCTTATTCAAGAGGTGAACAAGCAAGATGAGTTGTCAAATGAACACCCCCTGTGCCCAGGAGACCAAGTATATATCAAATCCCACAGCAGGTAGAATGCTCTGCAGCCTAGGTGGAAGGGACCATATTGTGTTCTCTTGTCAACCAGCACTGCTGCTAGATGTGAGGGACTCCCTGCTTGGTTCCATGTGTCACAGCCAAGAAGGATACAATCTTGTGAAGAAGCATGAGTGAAACATCAATGACATCAGATCATGTGAATCTGTGCAACCAACTGCTAATCGAACTAGACAACAGACAAGAAGATGTTTGCCATCTGGAAGTGTTGATCCATGGGAAACTGGAAGAAACAATTTCTTGTTGCCATCCAGTGAGACATTGGAACCAGATATGATGCAATTTCCTTCAATGAAACAGGAAAACCAATGAGACGATCCACCATTTCTACATCTCCTGAATCTATTTCTGCAAATTATACTCATTCCACAACCCAGAAAAGTGATTCTATTTGTTTACTTGATGCAGATTTGGACATTGCTTTATCAAACCAGCATTCTTTTTCCAAATTATCTGCATCCCAAAGTTTAGGAAGGCAATTTGGACAACGGACTTTTTGGTAACCAACGGCAACAACATGATAGACCTTTCATCCGATACCCATGTTTCCAACCTTTCCAAACCTTTTACAAAGCAAATTTGGGAATTCACCTATCACTACTAGAATCATTTTATTCCTGCTATTATTTTGTTTCAGTTAATAATGACTGCTAAAAATATAAGTGCATCATCCTCAACTAACATCGGAACTATAAGTGCTGAATTATTTCCTCATAAGCAAAAGCAATCAATCAAATTTGGTAGAAAGCAATTAAAAGACATTAAAGCAAAAAACCTGATTGACATCCTCAAGTTAATACTTTTGTTGCTGTATGTATATTCCCAAACTTTAAATATTACTGACTGCAAGGTTTGTGCATATATTCCTATAGCCTTTGATGGAGGCATTCCAGTTATTCCCATTCCAGTAATTGAGAATGGTACAATATTTTCAACTATTTTGTTGTCAAAAAATAAAAATAGTATACATGATCCTATATCATTTATGCCTAAGCTACTCAATCTAGCAAAAATGGTTGAAGGAACTGTTTGTTATTGTAGTAATGGATCATTTTTATTTGGGCAAAGTGTTTGTAATATAATCTGGAATACTCACAAAAAGATTAGAAGAAAAACAGCAACAGCATTAAATGAACATTAATACTTATGTAAAGATAAAGTTTATCAATGGTTACCTATGAACTGGTCTGGATGTTGTTACACTGGTCGAGTAATTCTAGCTGTTAAACATGCAAAAGCTTTACCAAAAGCGAAAATTCACAATGTTTGTCATGAGAGACATTTTTAACCCACTGGGCAAGATATCTGCTCTATGGGAGAAGCATAATACAATAAATTGTACAGCATTTAAAGGCCTGGGCCAAATGTACTTGTGAAACGGAATCCTTACTGCTGCAGGTGACTTCCCTGCATATGTAGTATGGTGGGAAATTAGAAAGTTATCAAGTCTACTAGAAAAATTAAGTAATGCAACATTTTCTAGTATAGATTTAGTGACTCAAGAGATAACCGCTATAAGTATTGTAGTATTACACAATAGGATAGTGCTTGATTTCACTCTAGCGTCTAAGGGTGGGATGTGCACTTTGATCCATGAGGAATGCTGTACATATTTACCAAATAATTCTGATCAAGTTTGTAATAATATAGAAATGATTCAAAAGGTAGCAAGATACGAACATGCTGAAGATGCTGACAGTTCAAAATAGGCATGGCTAACAGGTTTGTTTTCAGGTTAGGGAGGAACTATTTTCAAGTTCATCATACTTATTTCTCTCATAAGAATCATAATAGCATTATTAGTTTTTCTGATTAAAACTTTTATTTTAAAATTAATGTCAACCATAAGAAATGCCAAATTGCAAATATTTGAAACACTGCTTTTAACCAAGAAGAAAAATAATCAAAACAGAATTAACATGCAAAAAGAAAAATATTATGGTAAAAGTTATGATAATCTATATAAGGGGAAGAGTCTATATTAATTCATCGAAGGTTCACTTCAGCGAATCTTTCTTCAACGAACCCCAACCATCAAACATTCATTACAGCGGGCGTTCATACCCGTGAAAAATTTATGTAGGGAAAGGAAGCAGTTGGCCAGCAGCACTAATTTGCCCTTTTCCCTACTGTAGTGCAATCTCAGAGTTGGTATATATATATATAGCTGGGGGGTGGGGGGGTGTAGTCCCCCACATTGGTGGGTTTTACATACTGTGGTGTCTGTTCCAGTGTTGTTTTGGCCAAGTGTTTTAATTCCCTGTTTAATTTTTTTTCGAAGAGAACGTTCGCTGAAATGAACGTTTGATGGTTAGGGTGCAAAGAACAAAGGTTCGCTGAACTGACCCTTCGATGAATTAATATAGACCCAAGGGGAGATGTGAAAAGACTTGTAACATTGAATGTATATTGAACAAACTAATAATTCTGAATATGAATATTCTGACTGCACTTTCTTACCTTCAAAAGGGATATAAACTTTTATCTCAAACAAAAATATCTTTTTAAAATGACTATTCAAAGACTGTGAATGTAAAGGAGAAAGATTTGTAAAACATGTTTCAATTGTAGTGATGAGGTTTAGAATCATCAGCAGAAATGTGAATACTGTCCAATCCTCCAATCCGAAGGAGTTATTTTGATAAGGGTGATGCTAAATAGCATCAGATGAGGGAGTGTGAAGGCACATTTATTTATTCTAATCAATATTATTTCAAATCAAATGGTAATAGATAGTGCACACATACTGATTCAAACTTCTAGTAAAATCAGAAGTGAAAATGTGCTTATTGAGAGAAGTAGAAATGTGTTCAGTGTTTACTGAAATACTTACAAAGCTGAAATTTTGAAATAAAGAATGTATTACTTGAGTTTTAAATGTTATGTATAGAGAACTGTCTTAGGGACTAACAGAACAACAGAGTATTCTGAAGATTGTGTAATACATATTTGCCATTAATTTACAAAGTCATGTACATATTTCTCATGAGATTCTTACTGTAAATAATTTATTAATACATTGTAAAACTAATGTATGATCTATTGTATGATTCCTAATACTAAGCAAAAATAATGCTATAGTGTTTATTCCGGATTGGTCAAGACAGTTTTATATGATAAAAACATTTTACTACTGATTATTCAGAATGTATAAAAAGTTTTGAAAATTATTAATCAGGGACATGTGGGAGAAAGGCTCTTAGAATGGCTGTATCCTGGAGTCACTTAAGGAATGCAATATTCTTGAATGTTCTTCTGGAAACCCAGTATGTGAAGGAGATCTCTTACCCAAATTAGAGATTCTAAACACTTTGAGAATGGCTCTCCAAAGATAAGCAAGTCATCTAAATAAGGAAAATGAGAATACCCTGCAGCAATAGGCTATATGCCTATAAAAATATCCTGTATTAGAAAATAAACTTTTAACAAAAGGAAGGATGAAAAATCTGAATCACACCTTGATTCAATTTTCCTCTCATCATGCTTTTCATGACCTCAGCAGCAAATTGTCCAAATACAACCTCCCTATCAAAGGGGGAATTTAAAATTTCAGTTTTAACATCTTTAAGCAAATTTTGAGAATATAACCATGTAAATCTTCTCATAACAGACCCAGTAGCAGCTGCCCAGTAAGAGGCATCACCAGAGTCACAGGATAAGATCATAGGAAATTACTAGGCTATTGGCCCTGAGGCCCTTACAAGCCTAGCCAAGAATTTAGTCCATGTTCTGACAAGTCAGCACTTGATGCCCCTGTCCAGCAGGGACACAGGTGGAATTCCAGGTGTGTATTTTCTGTTCCCATCCAGTTATCTAGGTTGCGCTTGAAAAGGGGTAATGAGGTACTCTACTTGATGTGGAGAAGGGAGTCTCTGGGACACAAATCTGTCCCGCAACAAGTCCTACTAATGTCACACACCATGTTCAAGGTTGTACATGCGGGTCACTCGAGTGGAGCTTGACTTGTGGATATACAGCAGTCCCATCAAGGCAGGGTCTGAGACTGCTCTGTATGCCAGACAGAGGTCATCTCTGAGGAGTCTGTATGAGACTGAGTAGAGGAACATGGCTTATAGCCTATCTGTGTAGGGTAGATCTTTGAGGCCCTGGATTCTCCTGGTAAGGAAACTCTGTGGCCTCTCCAGTTGCTGCATGTGCTTTGTGAGTTACATGCCAAAAGGGGTGCTGTACTCAATAATAAGAAGTTATGTCTTACCATAACGTTCCATGTTAGTTGTCTTCTTCTCGCCTTCTTTCTTGCTGGATGGGTTCGGAGCCGATCCTCGGCTCCGACTCGGCCTATACTATAGCACGAGAGCTATTTTTACCGGCTCGAGGCAGCCCTATATCCCACAATACCATGTGCTAACTCCCCAGATCTCGTTTGGAAGCTAAGACATAGTATAAATAATAATATTATAATAATAATATTATAATCCTCTTTTACGAGAATAGATTACCTGCTAGTAACACTAAGGATACAAGGAAAAAGACGCAACATATTGTATATCTCCAGAAATGGAAGGACTCAGAACCTCGAGTCTATCCAGGCTAGGGGGCAGGAGGGAGGGACGCAAGAAAGAAGGTGAGAAGAAGACAACTAACATGGAACATTATGGTAAGACATAACTTCTTAATGTTAAGTTGTCATTCTCGCCTTCATTCTTGCTGGATGGGACAGCATCCCTAGCATCTTAGTCCTGGGTGGCTCAATGAAACAGACTCCTGAGTACAGTGGAACCAAAATAAGCTCTATTTCTGGAGGCTAAATCAAGCTTGTAATTGGGCAATAAAGGTATGTTTGGAAGCCCATGTAGCTGCTGCACAAATGGCATCTAGTGGTAACCTTGCTTGAAACGCCGTCGAAGTTGATAGTGCCCTGGTTGAATGAGCCTTAGGCCTAGAGGGAAGTTGCCTGTGTCTCAACTCATAGACCAAGGTAATAATAGATGTCAGCCATCTGGAAAGAGTAACCTTCGATACCAGAAGCCCTTTCTTGCCTGCAGCATAAGAGAGAAAGAGCTGGTCTGACTTTCTGAATTGTTTTGTCCTGTCTAGGTAATACCGTAATTGGCGATGAACATCTAATGAATGTAATTTTGTTCAGCCCTGTTGGTATAGTCTGGGAAAAGACAGGTAAATCAATGGAGTGGTTTAGATTTGCTTCCGATAACACTTTTGGTAGGAAGGAAGGGTTTGTTCTGAGAGTTACCCTGTCTTTATGAAAAACCAAATAAGGAGGACGGACAGACAAGGCTTGAAGTTCCGATACCCTTCTGGCAGATGTTATAGCTACTAAAAACAGTGTTTTCCAAGAAAGAAGTTTGAGGGAGCAAGAAGCTGCAGGTTCAAAAGGGGGCAGAATTAGTGAGGTTAGAACTAAATTCAAATCCCATTGTGGAGGTGGATCTTTGACTGGAGGTCTGAGCAAAAAGATGCCCTTGAGAAAGGCTTTACAGAGTTTGTGGGACATAATATTTGCTTCTGAGAGTCCAACATGAAAATTAGCAATGGCCGCTAATTGTACCCTGATAGTGGCCGATGATGACCCTGAATGAAAAAGCTCCGCCAGAAAGTCCAGAACCTCATGAATGGGTGCATGGAAAGGATCTAAGGACCTAGTTTATGCCCAATATGAAAAAGGCTTCCATTTACTAGCACAACTCTTCCTAGTATTGGACTTATGGAAGGCCAGAATGATATCACGAACAGGAGGAGAAATAAGGGGAAGCCTGGCTATGGCTGTAAGTGGAGCAACCAAGCTGTGAGGTTGATGGAATGTAGAGACTGATGCAGCTTGCCCGCGAGGTGGGTCAACAGATCCGGAAGGGGTTCCACATGCCAAGGCTGTTCCAGTAGGTATTTGTGCAGGAACGGGAACCAAACTTGTCGAGGCCAAAACGGGGCAATGAGGATCATTTTGTATCTCAATGCGGTTGCTTTCTGAATTAATTGCGGGATCAACGTAAAAGGAGGAAAGGCATAAAGAAGACCCCGGGGCCAAACGTGAACAAAAGCGTCTCTGAGGGGTTGGCCTGGCAGGGGAAAAAGTGTGAAGAAGTCGAGGCACTTGCTGTTTTGGGGAGTTGCGAAAAGGTCGCAGCAAGGCTGGCCCCACTTCCGAAAAATTCTGTCTGCTACCGCTTGATTTAGAGACCACTCGTGAGGCATGAGGATAGTTCTGCTCAATCTGTCTGCTATGACGTTGGACTTCCCGGGGATGTGCGTTGCTATCAGAAACCGTTGAGATGAAATCGCCCATTGCCAAAGTCTGAGTGCTTCTCGACAGAGGGGACAGGACCTTGTTCCGCCCTGCTTGTTTATGTACCACACCACAGACATATTGTCCGTTTGAATTGCTATAGTCCCCGTGGGAAGAGAGCTCTGAAGGGCTTGCAACGTCAAAAGTACTGCCCTCATCTCCAGGACATGTGCAGGTGGCATTCTGTTGCCAGGTGCCCTGGACCGTCCTGCCCTGATAATGCCCCCCCTACCCGATCAGGGAGGCATCTGTTGTAACAGTGGCAACTGGAAGCGGGAGAACAAAGGGTCTGCCCTGAAAAAGCTGAGGGGAAACCATCCACCAGGAGAGATGTTTCTTGCAAGATGGGGTTATCAAAATGTTGTGGGTCATTGGTAGCTGTTGAAACGACCACTGAGAAAACAGCATCCACTGAAGGAGCCTCATGTGGAAGCGGGCTAATGGAAGTAGAAGAATCGCCACCGCCATGAGGCCCAACACTTTCAATACTAGCTTGACCTGGACTTTGTTGGGCTGAAACAAGGGCTGAACATTCCGCCTTATGTCTGTCACTCTCTGAGGTGGTAATGTTGCAGACATTTTTGTGGTGTTTAATACGGCGCCTATAAAGTTTATACATTGACAAGGCGACAAGGAGGACTTTGCAAAATTTATAGAAATACCCAGACTGTTGCAAAGTTGAATAGTGTAATCCCTAGCCATTATGAGATCCTGTTTGGTGGTAGCGGAAATGAGCCAGTCGTCTAAGTATGGAAACACCTGGAATCCTTTCTGTCTCAGGTGAGCCGTGACCACTGCCAAACATTTGGTGAACACCCGGGGGGCTGTGGTGAGACCAAAGGGCAGGGCCCTGAACTGAAAATGACTGACTCCCAGCCGGAAGAGGAGAAACCTCCTGGAGCGCCTGTGTATCTTTATATGGTAGTATGCGTCCTGGGGTCTAACGAGCACATCCAGTTGTCTCTGCCCAAAAAGGGTAGAATGGACTGCAATGTTACCATCCGAAATTTTGTCTTTAGTACAGAGTTGTTTAACCTGCTGAGGTCCAAAATGGGTCTCCATTCTCCTGTCTTTTTTGGTACCAAAAAGAACCTGGAGTAAAATCCGGATCCTAGCTGATCTGCTGGGACTGCCTGGATGACTCTTTTTTTCTAACAGCTTTTTTATTTCTAGCTGAGCCTGACCCCTTTGTGCGGGTGGTACGTCTGGTAGGGGTTTTGGCGGTTGTACTGGAGGGAAAGTGAAAGGGATTTTGTAACCCTCGGATATGATCTTCTGTACCCATGTGTCTTGGGAGAGGGATTGCCAGGCTTCCGGGTACAGAGATAATCTTCCCCCGACTGCCTCCGAAGGCGGACAGTCAGGCAGCTTCTCAGGGATGCTGAAAAGGTTGGTCAGGAAAAGATTCCCTAGAGCCCTGGTTCTGAGGACCCCCCTCTGCCCCTGGGGCGGCGTCTGTTATTATTTCCCCCTCTGCCTCTATGGGGAAATTCACCACGTGCGGCAGGTGCGACTCCCTGAGGTTTGCGTAACCACATCTTTCCTCCCTTCTGTCCCTTAGGATAAGGTCTAGAAGGCGTGGAAAAACAGACTCCCACGGCAGAGAGAGTCTTACCATCTTGCTTGCATCTGGTGAGGGTATTCTTCACCTGAGATCCGAACAATTCCGAACCGTCAAAGGGAGTGTTGGTGAAGGACGCCTTGAAGGGATCGGCAAAGTTACAGAGTCGCATCCAAGTGTGACGTCTCAATGCAACGCCTGTGCCAGCGGCCCTACTCACTCCATTGGCTGCATAAGAGATAAGCCGCATGGAGGAGTTAACAATGGAGTTCAGGGTAGCCAGCTGAGAGTTTATTTTGTCCTTAAACCCCGCAGCAGAAGGATCCTGTACCATTTCACCCAGCTCTTTGAGCAAGTCTCTCTGAAGGCGGGTGAAATGAAATAAATAGTTCAGCGATCGCATAGAAAAGGTCGCTGAAGCAAAGGTCCGCTTGCCGTACCTGTCCATGATCCTGGACTCTTTGTTAGGAGGATGAACAGATACAGAAGGATCAGCCAATTCCTTCTTAGTGGCTGCTGCTACCACCATAGCATCAACTGAAACACCTTTGGTGAGAAAGGATTTGTCATCTGGTGCAGAAATAAATTTAGAAGGCCTTCTAGGGGTAGGTCCCATTGAATCAGGAGCTGCCCACGCCTTTCTAGCCACTACCTCCATTAGTGGGTCGAAAGGGGGAGACACCCAGGAGGTGGAAGGGCGAGATCCAAAGGCGTCAAGGTAAACCGACTCGTCCTCGGAAGGTTTGAGAGTGGGCCAATTTCCCCTCTGTCTTAGGTTTTCCAGGATGTCTGAAAAGGAGACATCTTCAGAGGGGGATCTGGGGGAACCTTCCGACTCATCCAAGTCAGTGTCCGACGTGACAGACTCGGGGGAGTCTATGTGCTTCCTCTTGCATTTTCTTTTCCTAGGGGGTTCCCCTGAAACTTCAGGGGAGCCCTCGGAAGAGGAGGAGACACCCAAGGTGGGTACCCTGTGCTTTGGATCTCTGCTGTCAGGTGTAAGAGGATGGCCAGAGACCGTAACAGGCACTACAGAGGGAGGAGCCGCAGAACTTAACCTTGGAGTGGACACGGAGTCCAGCACACTCCTCATCACCTCGAAGGCTCCCCTATCAGATACCAAAGGTAGCACCGGCTCCGAAGAGACCGGAACCGCCCCCGGAACCGACAGAGAAGGCTCCGAGAATGATGTCAGGGCCGAACTAACCAGAGCTGAAGCTCCGAGAGGGAGAGCGGGGTCGGACAAGGGTCCGATGCCACTCGCCTCCTCGGAGCCGACAATGGAGTCTCGGCGCCCGGACCTCTCCACGCATGGAACCAATAAAGAGGTCGGAGCCGACGACACCGGAGCCGAAGGAGGAAGTATTGGCTCCGACGTGGGCAAGGTCACGGTTCCGACAAACTCAGGCTCCGAGCTCGAGAGATGAGTCGGAGGAGGAATGGATAGCTGTATCAAAGGAGCCACAGTCTGGTGAGATGGGCTCTGGAGCATTTGGGCCAGCGCCTGAGATTTTATGAGTCTACTGACCACCCTCTCGATGTCATGGTCGGAGAGCCTGGATGACCTCGATGAATGAGTCCTATGACTCTGCTCTGATAGGAGAGGAGACCTCGGAGCCGATCTGACGGACTCTAGCGAAGGGGACCTAGAGCGCTTGCACGCTGGGGTCGGCTCCGATGATGGTTTCGCAGCGGAAACCACTTTGCTCACCTCGGAGCCAGCCGGAACAGAGGTCAGAGCCGTCTCGATAACGCCAGCCCTCGGCTCAGAAGCTGGAGCCGAGGGTTTGGCGGTTTTTGACGACTTCCCCGAGCCAGACTTGGACGGGGAGTCATCAGGCTTTAACAAGCCCCTTAGGATGAGCTTGTTACGCCTTGCCTGCAGGACTCTTGAACTAAATCCGTGACAAACGGAACAAGAGTCCTGCAGGTGTAAAGGCCCCAAGCAATAGACACAAGAAGTGTGACAGTCTGTCAGAGACATTTTCTGACAGCACGAGTCACACTTCTTGAATCCCGAAACCTTAGGGTCCTTTGACATCCTGACAAAATATAAAAAGGAACACAGTCAGTCCACACACACACACTTATTTAAGTTAAGGAGAACTGACTAAAAAAACCCACACACACACTGAAAGGGGTGGGGGAAAACTAAGGAAAAACCCGTAGGCCCAAGATAAAAAACTAACTAAAGAAAGGGAAAAAGGGCTACCGAAAAGGGTAAGGCAGTTAGAAGGGACCTAAAGAAGGGTAACTAACTGGAAAAAAACTACTGAGACAGAATATATATCTGAAAAAGCACTTAATGACCAGAGCTGGTAAAAACAGACTACCTTGCAGCGAAGCGGCAAACAAGATCTGTAGAGTTAGCGCATGGTATTGTGGGATATAGGGCTGCCTCGAGCCGGTAAAAATAGCTCTCGAGCTATAGTATAGGCCGAGTCGGAGCCGAGGATCGGCTCCGAACCCATCCAGCAAGAATGAAGGCGAGAACGACAACTTAACATTGGGTCTTATAAGGGAAGAATACAGGGATGTTATGACCTCTGTCTCTGGATGAGATACCTTTCCTAATGAGGTGGGCCATGTACAAATCCTTCCATACAATGGAGGTTATATGGTGGTCAAAAGTCAGGTTGCTATTAAGCTGGTGCCCAAGTCCCTAGGTTCATAGGTAGGTACTAGGCTATCTGCCCGAAGGCATTTATAAGCCTAGCCGGAATGTGTTGGCTTTCGCCGCCCCCTTAGATTAGTTCCCTGTGCCTCTGTCCAGCAGAGCCATTGAAGTGATCCCTGGGGTAAACTTTCTGTTTCCCATCCACTCGTCAAGGTTTCTCTTGAAGAGGGTTAGCGAGGAGCTCTGCCTAATGTAGACTGGAATCTTGTTCCAGAGCATGGGAAGTCTCTGAGACAGGAATCTATTCCTCCAGCACATCCTACTTATTGTTGTGGTGAGGTTTAGATCCCTGGAGCGTGTGGCTCAAGGGGATATGGTTTTCTTTAGGTGGAGCATGTCCATCAATTCTGGGTTGGACATGGCCTCGTATGTCAGGCAGAGATCACATCTGAGTAGGCGGTATGCAACCAAGTACAGCTGGACTGACTGCATGCTTAGGACCTTGTTATCAATGTGATAATTTGCAGGGACATCACTCTCCCCAAAGAGGATGATGATGCAATTTTTTGGCATTCAGTCTGAGGCCATGTTTCTAGCACCAGTCATTTGTTTGGGTGAGAACCTCTTGGAGGATGCCCATATCACTAGGGGAATTAATGGCAGCACCCAGCTTGCAGGCATCTGCAAACCTGGTCAGCTGTAGCCTACTGGTTTTGGTCTGCACCCCAGAAAAGTATAACCTAAACAAGAAGGCCCCAAGATTGATCCCTGGGGTAAGCCGCTCATTACGGGTCTACTGCTTGAGGTGGCCTCCCCTATTTTGACTAGGTGGGTTCTATCAGTGAGCCAGTTTGCTGGTAACATATGGATTGATAACTAGTTGAGAGAGTTTATCTATCATACCCGAGTGTGGAATAGTATCGAAGGCTTTGGCCACATCAAGGTGGGTGGCGTGCACCTCTTCCCCTTGTCCATGGCTTTGGTGACCGTCTTAAAGATGATGACCAAGTTTAACAGGCATGACCTCCCCTTGACAAAACCAAACTGTGTGGGATTTAGTGCTTGGAGGTTGCCAATGTCCTTGTTGATGGGTCCATGAAAATCTGTTCCATAGGCTTGTGGATCAGGCTAGTTAGGCTGATGGGTCTATAATATCCTGGATCGGTGGACGCTTCA
Source organism: Protopterus annectens (assembly GCF_019279795.1). NCBI lineage: Eukaryota > Metazoa > Chordata > Ceratodontiformes > Protopteridae > Protopterus > Protopterus annectens. The sequence goes on along the minus strand of NC_056743.1, from coordinate 1,300,048,979 downwards.
CCTTTATGCAAAGGGATGACAGTGGCTGTCCTCCACTTGGCTGGGATGAAGCCGGTGCTCAGGTTTTGGTTGAATAAGGTGCCTAATGGTGCTGCAAGTTCCTGCTTGAGTTCATGTAGGATGCAGCCTGCAATGTTATTGTGTCCCATGGAGGCTGTATTTTTTGCCTTTGAGAGGGCAGTGATGACTTGCTCCCTAGAGATAAGGGGGTGGCAAGTGCTGGGTTGTCCTGATTTACTGATGGGGGGATAGAGGGGTGACGTTTTCGATGAACCTGTCTGCCAGCAGGTTGGCTATATCTACATTTGTGTATGTGGTGTCCTTGAGCATCAGTTCTGAGCAGATCTGAGTGCTTCCTTTGAGACTGCGGACATATGTAAAGAAGGCGTTATGATTGGACTCAAAGTTAGCTTTGGAGGATTTCACTAGTGCTCTTATTTTCTTGTTCAGGCCAAGGAAAAATTTCTTTCAATTAGGCACCTGCCCCTTCTTGGTCCTGGGCAGCAATTTTTTCCTCATATTATAGAGTTTAATTTATTGCAGATGCCCACCAGACAGATCTACTCTTCCTTGAGGAGGAGGATTTTGTCCTGTCAGGTATTCCTGATTCTATGCGGCTATATAAATGCTTGTATAGCACTTTGGTGTAGGTCTGGACATTTGTGTTGGTTCCTGCAGAGGGGGAGGGGGCTGTGAAACTGTTTATACCTTCCCTCAGAAGGTTGTAATTAGCTTTGGAGAAGTTTTTTTGTTTGACCCTAGCTAGGGGTGGTCAGGGGAGATGGTGACTTCGAAAATGACCACTGTGTGGTTGGATCTTACCAGAGAGGATGACACTGTTGGGATACTGTAAGGATAAGAACACTTTAAAGAATGTTTGATTACTTGAGAAACAATTGCAATAAAAGCATTAAACAAAGATTTACCATCAGATAAAGGGAGAAGTTATAATCCTCATTTTTTTAAAAGAAGCAAGCAAAAACTTATGTGAGCTTGACAATTAAGAATTCTAAAAAAATAAGATGTGCAGAAGAATACACTATTTTCCAAGTATATCAAAAGCTTCCCCATCCTTGTCAGACTGAGAGGAATTAGTATTTACTAAACGCTCAGCTGCTGAAGTATTTTACAAGAAAATCAATGCAGGGTCAAATCTGGGATTAGAAAGAAGTATTTGTAAGATCAAGGAAGTTTACACGGCCTATCTGCCTTCTTAGGGGCTTGCAGAATGGCTGATAAGCAAGCTGCAGACTGTAAAAAAAATCCACTAAAGCTGGTAGAACAGGAAAAGCATCAGTAGGCAGAGGAAATTCCAGCTGTAATAAATCACACTATTTTCAAAGAAACTGGAAAACCATTTTGATCTCACTGAAAATATTGATTCACTCTAGTAATGGTTTCAAAAAAGGAAAATTCTTCAAAGGGAAAACCAGAAAAATATTCTCAGAATAATAAAGTACAGTTGTGTACACTTACCATAAATGTAAATGTTCAAGTGTATTCACTGTTGCAGTCCTAACATTTGGTTTATCCAGCTCCCGTTCGCCCTCAGTCGGCCCGAATACCAGAGTCCTCGGTATATGACGTCAGCTGCCGTTGGCTGTAAAACTGATGTCAGAATGTCAGGTATAAAAGGAGGTGGCTGACACCATTTCCTCAGTTTTTCTTGCCTTAACTGTCAGTAGCCCCCAAAAGAAGGCTAAACCAGGAAGGAAATACCCTGGAAACATGCCATCCAAAAATAACAAATCTAGTCTGTGCCTTAGGAAAAAAGGGGGAATGGAGGGTGGGAAACCAGGACTGCAACAGTGAATACACTAGAACATTTACAATTATGGAAAGTGTACACAACTGTACTATGTTCTTCATGTTTCACTGTTGCAGTCCTCACATATGGGTTGATTCCCAAAGCCCAGGAAAAATACAAAAGGGGGGAGGAAGAATCACAGATTAAGGGTTGGTAAGGAGGCCTTGCAAAACTACAGAGGCAAAACCAGCCCTGGATTTAGAAAACAAAGGCAGATTGTAATGCTTTGTGAAAGTATGGACAAAAGACCAAGTAGCTGCTTCTAGAATGTCCTTAGCAGGCACACCTCTCAAAAAAAGCTGCAGAAGTAGAGGCTGCTCTAGTAGAATGGGTCCTAATATCCTGAGGGGGAACCTTCCCATGCTGCAGGTAACAAAAGTGAATACAATGAGCAATCCATTTGGAGATGGCTTATTTCAAAATAGCTTTATCCTGACCCCCAGGAGCAAAACTAACCAACAACTGCTCAGACTTCTGAAAGGGTTTAGTTCTGTTTAAGTAAAATCTCAACTGTCTGTGCACATCAAGAGAGTGCAGAATCCTTTCCCCTTTATTCTGGGGGTTATTGAAAAAGGTAGACAGATGACTAGACGACTGGTTAAGGGTCAGACTGGAAACCACCTTCGGCATAAAGAAGGGATTAATTCTCAGAGAAACCCATCTGTATGAAAAATAATGAAAGGTTCTACTGCAATTAAGGCTTGCAGTTCCGAAATCCTTCTGGCAGAAGTAATAGCCGAAAGGAAGGCAGTCTTCCATGAAAGAAACTTTAATTCTGCAGAGGCAGCAGGTTCAAAGGGAGGTACAGTAAGCTTCTCCAGGACAAAATTAAGATCCCAAGCAGGAGTAGGAGCTCTTCTGGGAGGTCGAAGATTGCTAGCTCCCCTCAGGAACTGCTTCATCAAGGGATGAGAAAAAATAAGTCGCTCAAAAGAACAATGAGCAGAAATTGCTGAAGCATAAATCTTAATTGAAGAAAAGGAAGGTCCACCATTAAGTAAACCTGCAAGATAATCAAGAATGAGGGAAAGAGAAGGATAAGAAGACTCTTCTCCTTTAGCCTGCATCGAAGAGCAAAATCTCTTCCATTTATCTGCATAGGATTTCCTGGTGCTAGGCCTCCTGGCCTCATGAAGAACTTCAACCACCTGCTGGGAAAGATTTAAAGTACTAGCCAGGCAGTTAAAAGCAGAGTTTGAAGATGAGGATGAAGAAACTTTCCCCCTTCCTGAACCAACAGATCTGGTACCAGGGGAAGATGCCAAGGCTGAGCTTGGGAAAGGCTGCGAAGAAGGGGATACCAATGCTGCCTGGGCCAATCTGGTGCTATAAGAATAGCCTTTGTTTTTTCGTCCCTTATCTTTAGCAGCACTCTGGGAAAAAGAGGCAGAGGACGGAAGACGTAAATTGAGAGCTGTGTCCATGGGAAGGACAAAGCGTCCACTCTCCAAGCTTTGTTGTGAAACTCCCTGGTGCAGAAGGTTGGAAGGAGATGATTGGTGTGGGGGAGAAAAGCTCCACCTGAGGAGTGCCCCAATGCTGAGTGATGCGATGGAAAATGATCTTGTTCAGTTGCCACTCGTGAGGATCCAGAATGTCTGCTCAATTGATCCGCCAAGGAGTTTAGCCTCCCTGGAAGATATTGGGCTATGAGATGTATGCCCATGAAAGCTGATAAGGACCATAGTCTCATGCTGTGTCTGCACAAAGGGTAAGAGTGAGTCCACCCCTGCTTGCTGATGTATCACATGACTGTGGTATTGTCTGTCCTGATCAGAAGAGTCCCAGGGTAGAGTAGGTCCTTGAAAGCCAGCAAGGCCTGCTGCACTGCCAACAATTCTTTCAAGTTTATGTGCAGATGAATCTGTTGAGTGCTCCAAGTCCCCTGTATGCCTTCCAGATGTGTCCCCCATGCATAATCTGAGGTGTCCGTGATGAGAGTCTGGCCTGCAGGTGGTGGGCAGAAAGACAGACCCTTGTTCTGAGAACAGGCTGTCGCCCACCAGAGAAACTCCATTTGTAGACAGGGAATAAGGGGAAGAATCAAGTCAAAGTCCTGTGTGTTGACACCAAAGGTTCTTGAGATACCCCTGAAGTTTTCTCATATACAGCCTTGCATAAGGGATCATCAGGTTACATGAAGCCATGAACCCCAGTGCTTACAGGAATTGCCTTGCAGACAGCTGGGTCATGCTTGCCAGGTTCTTGAAATAAGCTGAAAGATCTCGCTGTTTGTCTTGAGGGAGGAATACCACCAGACTCGCTCCCAGGAAAACAATCTCCCTTTTAGGAACCAACTTTGACTTTTTTCATTGAGAGTGTAACCCAAAGAAGTGAGAATGTTCTTCATGAAGTCCAAATCCTTTCTTAACTGTTCTGGGGAGTTTGAATGAGACAGCCATCCAGGTAAGGATAAATTTGAATGTTTCTCTGCCTGCTAAAAGCAATGGCTGGCGCCAGGCACTTTGTGAAAACTCTGGTAGCAGTAGATAAGCCAAAGGGGCAGTGCAGAGAATTGGAAGTGTTGCTCCCCAGCCCTGAAACGAAGAAACTGTCTGCAATTTTCGCTTATTAGGATGTGCAGATAAGCCTCCTTGGTTTTAGACTGATTAGTTCACTAACACCTCCAGGTTTTAGACTGATTAGTTCACTAACACTTGGAAATGTATCAGCTTTTAATACAATCCGCCATTTACACTTCCCTCAGGACTAAGCCATTTTCAATGTCATCAATTTTTTAGCAGAATGATTAACTTACTCAAAGTCACATTAATGAAAAATACCTGATTATTCTTTCTTATGGTCTATAAATGTTCATATGTTTTTGTTATTTTTTTTGTCTTCCCTACTTAAAATGCAGTATACTGAATCTAAACTACCACAAATACTAGGTCTGTTCTACTGCAATGTTAATAAATATAAGACTTATAAAGTACAGTAGTAGCTCTTCAAAAATAATTTAGTGTGACAAATTAAACAATTTGGATTTTCTCACATTATGTATCATTTCCCCAGGCAGTTGCTTTAACTCTAGGATGAACAATGACAGCCTCACATCAGTGCTCTGTGGAACTTTGATGAGTGCATCAGTCACTCATATACAGCCAGTAAACTTCTAGGAGCTTTCTTTCGGTCTTCAAAGCCCACTTTAAATCTTCACAGGGATTTATGACTATAATGTGGCATTGTTCCTAGATTAGCAAGCTACTGTTGTTATTATAGCAACAAACTGCACCTATGTGCACCAGTTAAATGAATCATTATAATACATTTATATATACCCAGAAGGGTAGCTTTACTGTTAAGTGACTACACATCAAAGATCTGCTGTGTAATTAAACTTACCATAACAGTAGATCTGTGAATGATTACTGCTGCAGTAGCCTTAGTTATATGGATTATATCCTGCCAAAGATATAACATCCAGCCAGCTTCCAAAGCTTAAGGTCATCTTCAATGTGTCCAAACCACTACCAGCTTTGACCAGCACTAAAGAAAACCATAGGTTATGGGTGTCAAGCCTTTCAGAGCTTTCATGCCAACTAAGAGCGGGAGTCCGGAGCACTGAAATAAATCAATGCTCGCTAAAGCCTGCTGTAGACCTGGAAAAGAAATCTAGTTTGTAGTGCCTTGTAAAGGTATTGGCAGAAGACCACATAGCTGTTTCTAGAATACTTCTAGAATCTACACCTTTCCAAAAAGCCACGGATGAAGCCAAAGCCCTGGTAGAGTGAGCCTTGACCCTGCCTAGAATCACCTTACTGTGGGGGGTACTTCAAAAGGTAACAGCATGAGACAACCATTTGGAGATGGTCTGCTTTGATACAGGTTGTACTTTTCTTACCTACATAAAACACGAATAACTGATCAGAGTTCATGAAAGTTTTAGTTCCTTCAAGATATTATCACAGTTGTCTATGGACATCCTTAGTAAAAAAAAAATCCTTTCTCCCTCATTTTTAGGTTCTGGAAAGAAGACAGGGAGATGGATAGCTTGGCTGAAAGTAAACTTGTATACCACTTTAGTCATAAAAGAAGGATTATTTCTAAAGGAAATTCTATCTTTGTAGAAAATGAGATAGAGTTGACCCACCATAAGAATTTACAACTTAGAGTCTCCTCTTGCAGAAGTCACAGCAATCAGCAATACTGTTTTCTATGTTAAGAATTTCGAATCAACCTGATGAACTGGTTCAACTGAAGCAAGAGTCAATTTTTTTCTAAAATTAAGATCCCAAGCAGGAGCCATCTGTTTTCTTGGATACCTGGTATGTAACAAGTCTTTCACAAACCAATGAAATAAAATTCCTATTACACATATTTTAGACTAAATGAAGCAACTCAATTTTCTTTTTCATGTGTTGCATGACTTACTTCTAATGGCAGACTGTAGTTAATGCTGGTGGTTTCTTAGACTATCTCCATAGGTTCTCATCAGGAAATAAAACCAACAGTCCCTAAAGATGCTTCCTCTCAACAATCATAAAATGAAAGTTAGAACTTCCACCAGAAGATTCCCACTACCAAAAAGTCTATTACCGAAAGAAGTCAGATTCCACAGTCCATCTAATCATACGTAGCTGTGGAACTGACATTAGAGAAGCTTTTTCTAAACCCAAGAAATTAATTCAAATCACAATTTAATTGCAATATCTTGCATGGTAATTAAACAAGTGCTCCATACTGTACATTTTACTTACCATATTAAGGGTCATCGAGCGCCTTTTATGGCATCATGAATAAAGGGATCCAGTACAAGCCTCTAAATATCTAAGCTTATACTACAATTGCCTGACAACAAATGTTCATAACTGACAACTTGAGTACACAAATGGTCTTGACACAAACACTCAAGCTTGCCAAGGTATTAGCAAACGATATAACCTAAAAACAGTAAATAAATATAAAAAGCATTTTGTACAAGAGGAAGACAAGCCTTCCTCCACATCTTCTTACTTTAAAATTACTGCAACTCTGAGGTACCTCTCCATTTATTACTCTCAAACCAAAGGCAATGGATCTTGTTAAATAACAGTTGCTGCCAGGGAATTAAAACTTTTGCATTCTTTCCAAGGAGGTCGACAGATTGAAGAAAATAAAATATACCACAATATGAGTTGCACTATCACTCATAAGAAGCAAGCAGCACATCAGCAACTACCAGTATGAGCTATCCTGCTCGAGCAATTGTGATCCAAGCACTGATGAAACAAGCAACTGACTGCAATCCTGAAAACAGAGTTTAGGTAGTTTGTTAAACCTGCTTTCTTTCTCTGAAACAGGAGTTCTGACAAGCGGTCACTACTGTTCTATACAAATCAGCCGGGCTGCAGAACACTGCTGCCTGGAAACTGTGGCAGATGTAAAATGGTGCCAACAAAGCTGCATCTGACTTTGCTGTCACTTCAGCCACTCTAGAATATCCTGCATTAACAAGCTTTACCTTGACTAGGAAAAGATTTATACTGCACTGATGAATATGCACCTTAACTCTGTTGCAATCACCTGGAAAACCCAGATCACAACGTTACTTACACTGGCCAGATGAAACAGGGTTGAGGGGCTGCAATGGGTATGACTGAGGACTGGCAAAATGAAGCCCATCTGCCTCAGGGTTACTGGACCCCTTCTTCTTTGAGCCCAAAATATCTGTCAACTTGCAAGCTAAGGAAAGGAAAAGTGAAATGAAACAACGACCAGAAATTAATTCTAAGACAGTGAAAACTAAACAAAACAGATGTCAAATAATGTGAAAAGTAAACATATGGTCAAATGAATATAAAGTGAAATATAATTAATGAACTGTACAGATCTGTAAGCATGCAAAGCTGTTGAAACATCAGCCATGGCCTGCAAAGCTGTGGAAGCATCAGCCATGCACAATGCAATACTAAGATGCATACACATGAATGAGCATATCAAATCACTAACCATGCAATCTTTGAAGTATTCTAGGTACTATGGACTTGGTAAACTGTCACGTGCATACAAGTATAAGGAGGAATGTGCTAAAGCTCAAGGTAACTGCTATTTTCAGGGTCAGTACTGTGGAAATGTCTACAATATCTTCATCTACTAAGTTTTTCCCTATAAAGTTATTAAGCTATGAGTGCACAAGGTACACCTGATACCCTTGGCAGCATCTGACCAGTTTTCAGTGTCTGGGATGGTAAGCATACAGTCATAATTTTCATTGATGCTGCTAGTTAACAATAGCTGCATAGCAGTAATTACACATTCCCCTCTCCCAAGAAGAGGGATGATTCTGGCAGCAAATATGTTCTGTCAGATTCATTTTGTGTCTGGTCAGCTAAAGCACATGCATGCTACAACTGTTATATAACAACAAAATAAGGAAGGCTCACATGTAAGTCAATGAACCACATATCAAATGTGATAATAACCAAGGTAACAGATATGCAGTCTTCAAGTCCCAGGAAGAGAATGTGGTTTCACAAGCACTTATAACCCCACACCATGCCAAACTTCTGTACAAGAAAGTTAACTGCTGAGGCAAGCCAAGTAAATAGTATATGACAAAAAAGAAAAATAAGCCAAAAAAACAGGTCAAGAAAAGGCCTGGCCAAGTAAATTAAAAGAAGTGACAAAATAAGCAGACCAAACCTAACAAATTAGAGAGGAAAAAATTTCATCAGTGGGGCTATACAAATTACAGCAATAATGATGTGTGTTTACCAAAATTACTCATCTTCAAAGAGCATTTCATCATTTACTGAATGAGTTAAATACAAAATACTAGACTCTTACAAAGCTAAAATCTTCATGATGGAACAAAGGCCACATAAGATGTCAAACCTTGCAATCTGCTATGACAGACAAAGTTACATTTATTTTTATAGGCACTGCTCAATGTACAGCCAACCAGAAACCATGTTTGCTGAAACATCACCTCTGACAACATGTAAAAAACAGTACTTGGCACAGGGGCAAGATGTGGGTTTGCACTGTTGATGACTTAAGTTTAGGAATGGACTTAATTGCTAGGCCTGATTGGGAGAGACAGAATGGATGCAAAAGACGTCCAGCTCTCTTATCCCTGGGAGAAGGCATGGGGAATCTAATACTTGTGAAACCTCTAGTGTAGATCAGGAGTCACACAGAACATTAACTTAAATAACAGGAGGGGTGATGATGTAATCTCTGATGTCATTGTCCTAGCCTCTCCTAGGATCTTTGTTCAGCAGCTGGAAGGATGAGGACTTCTGGCTTCACGCACACATCTCCCCAAGTGGTCCCTCAATCCCTAGGACTACAAATGAGTTACTGCTGCGGTGGGCATAGCATGTTGGGGTACCCAGATGGAATGATTGGGGGATCCAGGGGTTGGGAAGGTGTGGAAGCAGGGACAACAATTGTGAAATGTTTTTGTGTGTGTTTTTGTAGAGCCTTTCTTCCCAACTTATTGTAAAATATTTACTCTGTTGTGAGGTTTTTCTCCCTGTCTATATAATTACTCAACTACTGTTTAAATGTTTTTGAATCCATGTTGAGCTTTTCTCCCTGGGCCTCTGCTGAAAATGGGCCATTGGCTCCATCAGATATTCACGGTTATCAAAGGACAGTTAAAATAGTAATAATAATAGTAGTAAATACCACACCAAAAGGGAAGACAGATTAAAAAAATTAAGATATGGTACCACCTGGCATACTATGGAGGTACTGTGGTTAACTTCCCTTCTCTGACTACCCCCAAAGTCAGACACAACTGTGACTATTACGAAAGCACCTATACATAGCTGAAACAAGAACTGCAGTTATTCATAATACATCCTTTATCACAAGGCTAAGGATGTAAAAGGAAATCTATGACAATCATAAAATCATCACTCAACACCAGCAGAAAGACTGTCATAGAGGCACCTACTATAATTTCACAAGTCATATATGATTTCTAGAATGACTCTCTGAGCAGTTTCCATCATCCATGGAGTTTACTAGGTAAGGGGAGAATGAAAGTAGCTAACGTAAGGAGTTCAAAAGCCACGCTATTAAACACAGAAAGGGGTTATTTAGATTCAAGAGTGAGCACTTCTACTGAGAAAATAGGCTGCAAAAGGTAAAAAGCAGCTAAAGAGGCATGATGTCAAATGCTACAATATGGAGAAAATAAATATGGCATAGCCAGAAATGTGAACTGAAGCATTCCCCCTGCATTTGTGAAGAACCCTCTGCAGAAAAGGGATGATCAATACTGCAAACAAGTACCAGCATCTGTTTCAAAAGAACTGAAGATGTTAGATTTTGCATTTTTATCTTATAGTGATAATGTTGACTTCTGGAATATCACAAACTCTGACAACATCTTGGGCCACTATGTCTAGGACCTCTTACAACCTGCCTTTAAGATTCAATAGGGTCTGTAAGGTGCTGGGCAATAAAAAGAGGCTCTATCAACAGGTTTATATCCACAACTTCAGTGCTTCCTTGTACAAAGACTAGGATATGATTCTTCCAGGATTTTATGCACTACACTCTATTATCACAAATAATGACATTTCCTGAAATTCTTGCAAAAGGGGAGAGTGAAAGTCTGGAGACTATTCTAACAATTTTCAGATCCAATAGTATGATGTGTAGCTATCTCTTTATCTTCAACTACAAACCCTGTGTCTTCAGATTCCTCCCCAAAGGGCCTCCATCTGGCCAAAAAGCAATGGTCATCACAGAATGGGTCCAAAGCACCCAGGAAAACACTACTTTGAAGAAACGCCCCTCCTACAGAAGAAGGGTAATGCTAGAGAGACGAAGGCTGAAAAATAGAAGGTCATCTATAGTCTTGAGAACATTGATTCTAAACAGACCACTCTATCTCACCCACCTAGATACTGGTCAAAACTACTGCTAAAATGTCTGCCACTATATGATCCAATACCCCAGTGAAAACTATGAACTGGGAGGACAGCAACTTTCAAACACTGGTCTCTTTTTTGGAGTGAGAAAGACAATTTTTTGACTAAAAATAAACAGACTCTGGAGAGTATCCTAATGGATGGAACAAGAAGGGCTTCTCCAAATATACAAAGTCCCTCAGATGAGGACAACAGGTTTAGAACAAGAGGCTGAAGAGAAGAGCATCCTGGACTGGCAATGAAATGAACCAGTCATCCAAATACAAGCACATGAAAAATGTTCTCCTTCTGTAGTGTGCAGCCACAACTGGCAAGCACTGATAAAGACAAATGGCAACAAGGATAATCCAAAGAGTAACACAAAACTGGAAAGCCTCTTATGGCAACATGAAAAGGGGAGGAAGCATCCATGAGGAAAGTGAATGACAGTGTGGATGTAAGCATCCGGCTGAAATACAGCACGCAGTGTATCCCCTGGGTGGAAGAGAAGAGTAATCTGGGCCGTTAACATCCTGAAATTCATGTTTTTCACTTAAGGATTGTGATCTTTCGGGTACAGGATGGAGCAGAGTCCCTGAAAGAACTCTGGAACTATGAAGAATTGGGAGAGGATACCCTAAAACCTTGGAACTTGAAATATTTTCTGCCGCCTCCTTGACCAGCAAAATGGAATCCTCTCTGTCCAGTCTTAGGCAAATGTCATGCTGGATGAAGGAACAGCTTGTCCTGTTTTGGTGAGAAAGAGATGCAATGTCCTTGTTGCAGAAAATACAGAAAGTACAGTGTGTAAGCTGAACTTATCATGACAGCAGATGCTCAAGTGATAACTGCTGCAGTAACCTTAGCTATATGGGTTTATATCATTAGCAAAATATACCCCATACAGCCAAGGCTACTGCAGCAGTGATCAATAAGAACAACATATTCTTTGTCTTCTTAAAAAGAGAAGAGTCCTATTTTCTTAGAATGTGTGGATAAAGGAAAAGGAAAAGAGACACCCTACTGCTGGGAAAAATAATGCTTCTGTTCTTTTTTCCTTTAGAAAGACTATGGAGAGGTCTGTTATTTATCCAAGAATGGTACAATTTACATACCAGATAATCTATGGCTTGCTGTGCCTTGAGTTTGACTGACATCTGCTTCTTTTTTTTCTTAATACTGCCTGAGGAGGGCAAATGTAAATGACAAAAATGGACAATTTTCACACTTTGCTCCATCTCTGTGGTGAGCCTTAAACCCCTCAGTCAAGACAACCTCCACAATTCATCCCGATAGTAGTAGTTCTGGACTGAACATTAGAAAGGCATATGACTAAGATGGTGATCAACATCAAAGTGACCTACGATCCCTTTAGCCATATATTAATCGTACCATTCTGCCTGAGTATCTTTTCATGTGCCCCAAGAAATTCCAAATTCACAGATTTATAGTAGAAGTAAATCTCCCCCTACAGCCATTCCACAAATGATCTTGCCAGCAGGTTGGTGTTTCAATATTGTCTGTCATTCCTGCACCACCCTGGAAATAGCTGAAGCAGCAAAGGGTTGCTTAGCCAAAAGGAATTCAAAGGGCATGTATCTGGAATCCACTGGACAGAGAACATATGGGAATTTGGGAAACTTTTCAGGAAGCCATTAACTACTGTTTCAAGATAAGATATTCAAGCAGAAACATTTTTACATGAGGAGGATCTGGCATGTCCAGATTTGCCAACAAAGCAGAATGGCATCATCTTTCATGTTGCTAGTAAATTTTATTTCTCCAATAAATTGGAGCAATTAATCAGCCTTTGAACCCTCTGTGGACCTGGGAACATCACATACATGAGGAAAGGAATAACCAAGAGACACTAATGCAAAGCAGCCACCTAAGAAGAAGTCTCCAACTGCTTTTCCATCTCTTGTACGTTTCCTTCCAAATGCCATAAAGAAGGGGAGGACACCATCAGAAGCTCTTCCACTAAAAACTCGTTAAAATAAAATTCTTGTCAAGTACTTCTTCCTTTTAAACCAGTGTCACATTTGTTAACAATGGATTGCAAAAGCATCCTACACCAAGACAGATATTTTGGCATGTTGTTTTTCCTTTTTCTAGGTATTAAACAAGATCTTACAGAAAAACGTCAAGACAAACTTATAAAGGACTCACCATTCTGACAGAAATCAAAATGGATACAAAAGAAATGGAAAAAAATGCCCAAACTGAGTAAGTGCATTTGCTCAGAAAACAGGTAATACGTGAACATACTGTCACACTCAGTTAATTACTGGCTGAGATAGGAAAATTTAGAAAACAGCAAAATAAATTAACTGAGTACTACCACTTATAGTTAACTACACTAAAGTTCAAAATATTCTGAAATCTTTACTGTCTGACTGAGCTGCATATCAAAACACAACCTTTATAAAAAGACCTTCTAACAGAATGCTGAAACCTGAGTCTCATTCACAAGCATACCATAGCAGACTAGCAGGAGTTTCAAAGCACTAGGACTTTAAACAAAGTACAGAATAACTGGAGAAAAAGTACTATCTACGTCGATAAAAAAATATGAAAAAAAACATTAATGCAAATTCAAATGGATTCAGCCTATAAAATCGCATTGTCAGAACTACAGTACAGCAAAAGATACATCCCAGACTTATAGAAGTTGGGAACTAGTGTAAGTATCCAAACTCCATATGAATTTGCTGCTATGTGAAAAATCTCCTTTATCTGAGAAGCAGTAACTTCAGAATTGGCTATAATAAGCAGAGAATTACAGACGTGCACATCCCCAATTAAAAAAAAAAAAAAAAAAAAAAAAAAAAACATTTTTTAGATTAAATTCATCCAGATTTTAATCGTAATTAGACTTAACACTTTAGGGTTAGTGACCCACAGTCAGACCCATCACTAGCAAAATAACAAGAAATGACAATAGAAATAAAAAAAGAAAATTTATGGGGAGATGTTAAAATGAACTAAAATAATAATAGATGAAGATTTACCAATTAAAAAGCTAATGTTAAATAAAAAGATAAAAAATGGATATATATCTACTCAATGAAATGAACTACTGAAAACCACATCATGAAAAACATTTGAAAACTCTCTCTCTTCAAAAATCTAACATACTGATTGATCAAAAACAAAAATTGGAAAATAAATTCCTCCCTGCACTTCCACATCCTGACTAAAGTTCAAAACTGCACAACCCATAAGAAAGGGGAATGCCAGAATCAAAATCAGTGACTGTTTACCCTGTTCTATGCATGCACAAGCTGTGTAACAATGTATCACTTGTGCTAAAATACATTACCATGTGAACACATCCATGACATATGGTGTTCGCTTGTAGTATTACCAATTAAGAAGTGTTGGGGGGAGGGTTGCATTATAAACCAACAATTTTAGATCAACTGCCCGGACTAGTTTTCTATGTAAAATCATCGAGAGTCAAAATGGACCTATCCAAAATGACACAAGGGACCTACTTTTATTAAATATAGAATACTATGGGTCAATCAAAAGGAGATCTTGCCTTCTGATCCTTTTCACTTTTCTGAAGAGGTCAGCACGATTTTGATGAAGGGCTGAGTGTATACTATTTATCTTGAACCTGCTAAGACATGCAACAGCCTCAGCAAAGCCTTCTATTTATATTTATGACTGGTGTATATCTGCCAAAGCAAATTAGGTACCCCATCTATTTCTAACCAACATATCTGGCCATTCAGTTGAGACCACTTTTCAATTTTAACTTCATTAATCTCACGCATTATTGAACAGAATGATAAGCTTTGCAGTCCTTGAATAACCCACCTGAAATATAAAAGAATGTGCAGTGCGTTACTTTAAAACTCATATGGTCAGAAAACTAACTGTTCAGAAAGTCATTGTATTCTGTTTCTTAAAAGGTACTTAGAGGTTACATTTGCCAGGTCTATAAGGCAACATTTGATATAATTATATATGAGAAAGCAGTGCCTAGAATACATTACTATAGTGTTAAGCACCATACCGATTTAGCTAAAACTAAACATAAATATGAATGGCAGAAAAGATGATAGATACTTTACACAATGCCTTCCAAGATTAAGAAATAAGCTTCTCTTTTCAGTCAGAAGTCAATCAGTAACTCCTTTAAAAATAATCTGGACATATACATACATATTTTTTCCTGAAAACTGACAGTTTGTAAGCTTCACAATCAAACATATGACTAAGTAAGCAGCTACAAAACCACGAGTAAGCACAATACCTGCAAAGAATTTATCAAAGGAACTAAAGGAAAACATGTGATAATGTTATTTTGTTGAATAAGGCATTCAATGAATAGGAACTGATGAAAGATATTAAGTAACTTAATATAAAATAATCTTGGTTGTAATTCAAATCTGCTTTTTTAAGAACACCATTTTGGATTAAAACATTATTTTTTTTGTCTTAGCTGCAAATTTGGCTTCTTAACATAAGTAATGTTTGACTTCTTAACTGAAACATAACTAGAATTACAGGTATTTAAAATGGAACACTTTCATTAATAGAATATTTCCACAACAGATGGCTACACCTAATAGGCTGTATTAAAGAATGAGATATATAATGAGAAATTATTTTTTCTCTTTTTATTTCACCACTTGCAAAAAACTTTGAAAATGTATTAAACTGCATATTTAAGAAGCAGTATTTGTCAAAGGGGGTGTGGCATGATGATAAAAGACATATGGTATGACTAAGCTGCCTGCCAGTAAATATTAATTGGCTCTACCAGCCACTAAATAAAATACACTAAATTGAAGCACTAAAAAGAAACTAGAGAAAGAGAAGAAATGTTGTTTTTCTCGGTTAGGGGTCGCTACAGCGGAACTCCGGTCCGCTAATGAGCGTGGCTTTTGAAAGTAAATTTTTTATGGGTGCCGAGGTGCCAGCTCGATGCCCAACCTTCAGCGAAGGCACGCCCATTCTACGCATGTCTTTCGAATACCACTTGACCGTGGAGAGGACATGTAGACCAAACAAAGAAGGTGCTCCAGTCGAGAATCGAACGGGAGAACCTCTTGCTGTGAGGCAACAACGCTACCGCTGCAGAGAAAGAAGAAATAAAAATCACAAAACATTCCAATTCATCCAAAAAACTAAAAGTTGCCTTACTTAGTTACAAGTCAGAACTGTGGTACAGCACATTTTCTGGGGTAGAGTTGTTTTGTCACATTTCCATTTTCATGAAGTTTAGATAATTTCAGATTATTTACATAAAATATCTGTATAAATCTAAAATAACTGGAGAGACTGAGGGTTGTTTTAGCTAGCTTGATTTAATTAAATCATGTGAAAAATTTCTAAACTACAAAGTTGTAATAAAATGACTGAAAATCCTTTGTGGAAGGGAAAGTTTTATGCAACATCAGGACAAACTAGATACTGGGAAGGACTTCCAAGACAGCTGTACACTAATCAACAGCATTATTTCAGCTGTCCCAGGGTAAAAACAGAAACTAAGAAAAAGAAGTATCATTGAAAGAGTTTTTTTGATAAAATTCATTTACTAGCTATTAAACACACTGCCTGGTTGTCAGCAAAGAGGAAATTTGGAAAATCTGATAGAAAATTAGCCAGAAAATGTGACGAAAAAAGACTGCCTGGGAATGACTCTGCAGCTGTTCAGCAAAAAGCAGTTTACTCTTCAGCTTTGGTTTAAGACATGGCTGCCAGTATTTTAGAGGAAAAAGAAATCAAATGCACTCAGAGGTGATTAAACATAAATAAAACACAGAAGACATCCATCAATTCAAACAATAAAAGGCTGGAAAAAACAGAGGAAGCCATTCAGATGAACTGATAAAAAACTGCAAAAGCAAGGGCTGACATGAAGAAGAAAGCTCTCTGGATAAGAGGTTTCTCAGGAAGAACTACTTAAAAAATATTAAAACTGGAAGATAGAGCATGCAAAGAAAACCTGAGATTTTTGGCTACACCACAGAAACTGGAAGGAACAGACTGTATTCATTTTATGAAAACACAAATAAGCAAATGGACTGGTGTTCCACAGCACAATTTATTAACTGGAAGTGCACATTGAGTGTACACTCCAAACCTAGCCGTGAGAAAACACGCAAGACCTATATTAGTAAAGCTGCAATCATACCAGCAGAAAGAGTTCATCCTGACAAAACTGTGGCAGAAGGGCAAAGTACTAAAAACTGGAGACAGCAGAGTGTTTGCAAAAAAATGATTATTCACTATACACCAGGCAGAAGAAAAGCAAATTTATCCCAGCAATAAAAGAAGGTCAAGAGGCCGGTGCGAAATTCAAGCTACTGTATTCAGCTGTCCAGAGATTGTTTTCTCCTGGAGGATCAAAGACATCTTTTGATGTAGGACAGGCTAAGGAGGAAGAAAAAAAGTTTATCCAACAAAAAGCAGAAGAGGACTCTGCTTGTCATTCTTGTGATGGTAAGCTTCATAAAGAGACTTTGCTGGTGAAATCTTTTTCTGGTGTTCCAAAGGGAAATGCTCGAAAGACAAAAAAAGCACAGAAGTTGACTAGAAGAATCAGCATTACCTCTGCCTTGAACCAGAATCTGGTGTTGGGAGATGGAGATGAACACTAGCAACCCTGAAATTATTGAATAAATGGAAGACAACAAATCATCTTATCACATCTGTGAAATGTGGTTTTGCGAAAAAGTGGCTGAAAAACACTTGACTTTTGTTGACTTTGTTAAACTTGTGGATAGACTAAAAAGCACATACCTTACTTTACATCATTAATCTTTAGAAGGACACTAAATTGAGGAACACTAACTGTAAGTAAAACTATTTTTGTTCTTACTAGTATTTATATAAATCTTTCCTTGATATAAATTGCATTTTACATACAGTAAAACAGTTTTATGTAGTGTGTAGTCAGGAATTTTAAATGTGGGGAGTATTTTCAGTGACTGTTGTGTGTGTTAAATATATTAAAGTAAATAAGTACTTTTTTAGTTGTAAGAAATGTTGGCTTTACAGTATAACAAGAGGAAAAAAGGCTGAAGAAATGCAAGTTTAATGCTCATATGCTGTAATCTTCTGATGCTTGGCGGGAGTGTAAAAGTGCACTGATTATATTATGTGTAGAATTAGGATATTTTCTCTTTTTATTTTACAAGGATGAATGTCTAGATTACTACCTTTGGCTTAAGCTGTAAGCAGGTGTTTTTATATGAAAGTACACTTTAAAAATAAGACAAAATGAAGAAAACCATGAAAATGCTAAGCTTCTTACAACTGTACAGATATTAGCTTGTTTTCCACTGGCAAACATTCACTGGAATCGAGATGTCTGCAGCTGAGGGCAGCTGTGTATTCTTTTCTGGGTGAAGTTTACAAAGACTTATTGCTGAGTACATTTCCATGCAGACAAGCTGTCTCCAGGTACAAGCAGCTAATCTTTTTTTTTTTCAAAACAGGTTTATTGTTTTAACATACAAGAGAAATATCATAACAATTTTATACAAGTAATTAAAAATAGATATGATTATAACATTCAACAAAACAACTAAAGTATTTACAAAGACATCCACTACAATCAGATCAATTAATTAAACTAAAATACCATGCTATTAAAATTAGGATTTTTTTTAACAACAAGCAGTTAATCTTGAGAACGCTCGAGTATTTTTTGCTGAAGGAAATACAAAATGTAAAGGTACAGTGGCAAGTGGTTCAGTGAAAAAAAATGTTTGAAATTAATGGAAGTGAATAAGAGGTAACTACCTCTCTAGCAGCCTTAATACTTTGATGCAGTTAAACGAACAGTGTACAATTTTGTTTTATTTAAAGACAGACTGCACTTTCTCTTAGCACTGATAGTTAATATTTTCTGAAAGCATGCATGCTTTGTTCATATCTGGAAGGAGAAGAGAGATAAGAAAAGAATAGACAGCAATCAGTGTAAGTGGCAGTACAGGGTGTAGCATAGGTAACTTTAATTTCAGGTTAGATATTGCCTGTATGTACAGCTTCCAATTTGAGGAAATCGGCTTCTGAAGGGTTAAACTTCATGTTTTGAAGTTGTACATAGTTTTCTGTGTGTGTGTTCCAAGTTAATGGAGGTGGGGGTGTTTTATATTTAGTAGTTTGTTTGAGAATTTTCATTAAAACAAAAAGTCTTGAAAAGTGTGATATAGGTTCAAATGTAGATGTGTAGAATCAACTATACAAAAGATCAGTCTGCCAAACATGCATGTAACATAAAAGCTGCAAATACACATTATAAAAAAACCTGTAATGTATAATACATGGGAACAACAGCTTTTTTGTCCAGATTATCTTGAAATATGAATGGCCTTACAGGTATAGATAAAGAGGAAAGAGTATTGACTTATATTAAAAAATATACAGTGAAAAAAGCAATGCTATAGGAGGCATGCTTGGAAAGAAATGAGCCTGTGAATTTGTCAAAGAGAGGATTTCAGAATGGCTATTCAGAAAAATATCACGGACAGAGAAAAACAGGAGTAATTATACTAATTGCTAGATTGGCTCAAATAGCAATAGAAGAGGAAAAATACAACAACGGTAGATTTGTGGAAGTAAGCGGCTACTGGCAAGAGAGGAGGATTACGATGGAAAGTATTTATATTCCACCAAAAACTATTATGGAGCTTAAGAAATATTTGGGAGAAATAATCAGCTTTTAGCAAGGAATATTATTTATAGGTGAGGACTGGAATTTGATTTGTAATAGTGAGGATGTATCAGGTGGACCTAGAAGGGACAATATAACAAAATAGGGTATATTTCAGAAGAAATTTTTGAAAAAATATGAATTCTATAGTAGGAACTCGGACAGAATTTACATATTATTCCTCAAGTTACAATAACTGGGCTAGACAAGATAGAAATTATATTTCAAGGAACATGTGCATTTAATTGAAAGCTTTGACACACACCCAATAACTATTTCTGATCATGCAACAATAAAAACTCAGATAAAAATGCAGGATAATGAATTAAAAATAAGAGACTGGTGCTTTCCCACCTACCTGTTAAAAAGAGTGGAATTTTAAGGAATGGGTAGTGGAAATTATTTGAGAGCTATTATGTAAGATAGAATTATCTTCAGAGGTTATAGCTAGTCACTGGGATAAAATGAAAATGGAGTTTAAAAATAGGGCCAAAATAAAAGAGAAAGCAATATGGTTAAGAAGTAATAGAAATTACTAAGAAAGGCTGACAAAGGTTGAAGTATTGTGGAATAGGGGGAATATCACAGAACAAGAGCTGGAGCAAATACAGAGTGCTAAAGAGAAAATAAGGGAGTATTCGGATAATATGCATGAGTTTAGAAAGATTGCAGTTAAGAACCTATTTTTTTAAAACAACTCCAGAGCACAGAATCTTTTAGCACAACTTATGCAGAAATGTTGAGAGAATTGCAGCTAAACTTAGGGAACTTGTACCAAAAAAAAATAATGATAATAACCAGATATTTTGTACAGGTTTTAGAGATATTCAGAAATCTGAAAATCAAGAAAGAGTGCAAATGGAAATACTTATGGAATACTTAATTATGCCAGGGTTAGAGGTAAATGAGGCTCAACAACTAACAGCTAGGAAAGGAGGTAATGAGATAAAACAGTAATATATAATCAATGTTCATGAATGACTCCAGG
This sequence comes from Protopterus annectens, assembly GCF_019279795.1. NCBI lineage: Eukaryota > Metazoa > Chordata > Ceratodontiformes > Protopteridae > Protopterus > Protopterus annectens. The sequence goes on along the minus strand of NC_056743.1, from coordinate 1,300,028,658 downwards.
AACAGATAGTATTGATGTGGAAGTTTGGAAATTAGGAGGGAAGAAGGTAATAAAGATCTGGAAGATTTTGTTTAATAGCATTTTAAAAGGAGGGGAGGCACCAACATCATGGAAGAAAGCTGTGGTGGCTGTGTTACCTACAACTGGCAAAGACCCTTCAGACCCAGCTTCATATAGATCCATTTCAATTTTAAACCAAGATTATAAAGTGTTTATGTCTATACTAGTTGAAAGGTGTTGCCAAAATGTATACATATGGGTCAACATGGTTTTGTGTTGGGGAGGCAAACATTTGAGAAAATTAATAGACCAATGATGATCCAGAAGGAAGCAGAATGTAAGACATCATCTCAGTTGTTGTTGGGTCTTGACAGAGAAAAAAAAAACATATGGCAGAGTAAACTGGGATTTTATGTGTAGGATATTGGAAGCATTTGCATTCCCCAATACAATAATACAGTTAATTAGAAGCATATATGAAAGATGGGGGGGGCAAGAATTAAAGAGGGAGATTCCTCTCAGATAAGCTGTGTTTGTACATAGGACCCAGATGGGGGTGCCCTCTTTCCCCTTTATTTATTTAGTTATAATTTTATTTTATTTTACATTGATTCACTGATACATTCTCTGGTTTCTCCACTTCTTCTGCCTACCCCTCTCCTCACTCTTTCTATTAAACTCTCTACATTCCTACTTCTCTCCTCTCTCTGGCTCTTCTCTCGCCCCTCCTATTCACATCTCTCTCTGACTTTTCTCCCGTACTCCTGCCTTGCTCCCGCCCTCTCTCCCTTTCTCACTAGCCTCCTTCCTGCCTCAGTTCCTCCCCTTCCCCCAACGCTCTCTCCTCACACCTTCCCATTATCTTACTTTCGCTCATCCTGAATCTATATTGCTCTGCCCTGGCTTCTGGCACCATTTTTAAATCCCCACTTTCCCCTCCGGCCCTCTACTGCGCAGGCTGTTGGTTCCGCTTAAGGGTGAGTGATATTCTGTTGAACACAAACTGTAAATTCTATGGTTTTTGCTTGCTATTACTTTTTCTCTCCTTAATGAACTCTGTAGCCCTTTGTTTACTGCAACCCACGTGTCTGCCCTTTATAACTTACATGGCATAGCTGCTGTCTCCCTAATTTCCCCACACGTGGCTTAAGGTTGTGCCTGTTTAGGGTCAGCCTCTGTTTTGTTCTGCCAGAAGAAACTGAATGACTAGTACTGCAAACAGGCAGTCGCCACCATTTTAGGTCATTTGTGTCCCCGCAGAGCAAGAGAGTGAAAAAGAAAAGGAACCTAAATCAAACTATAGAAATTCCAATGGCTCTCATCACTGCTTCACCAGCTCTTTGAGACAATTTCAAAAGCTCTGTCCCTCGCTGTGGTAAATTATTTGCAATGCCAGTCCTGATCAATTCCCCACTTGATTAATTCCCCCTCTGGTTCGCAATAGTTACGCTGTACTAGTGTCTACTTTTGTGAGCTACTTTTTGATTAATTTCCCATGGGATTTCAATAGTTACTCTGTAGTAGTGTACAAATTTGTGAGCTACGTTTAGAAAAAGAAAAACAAAAAAATCTTGCTTTTTTCCAACTTTCTGAAATTTAAGAAAGTTCAGTTACAGATTTGCTGTTCTGAACTGTTTGTAAGTTTCTTGGAGGCCAGGGCTTGCTTGGGCTAAAGGGAAGTCTCTGTGTTCACCAGTGGCAGTGATTAACACTGAGCAGCCTGCCTGTCCCTGTAGGAGTGGTTACTGCCTAGAAGCTGTAGTTTTATTGGCCATTTTGGGTCAATTCTAAACTTACCTTAATCTCTCTCTCTTAAAACCCTGCTGCCTCGTGGTTTTGGCATCTTTCCAGGCTTGTTAGTTGTTGCTGAAACATCTACCAAGGGGAGAAAATGCTGACAGAAGAAAGGAGCCACTTTTGAGATTTTAAGTATTTTCTTCTGATTTTTTGTTTAGAATTACTGCTTTGCCGCCTACTTTTCGGTGTTTTCTGGCTTGCTAAAGTTTATATCTATATTAGAAACATTATTTAGAACACATCTAGAGCCTGTTTACTGCATTTCTTGTGTTGCGCTTAATTTAAAATCTTTTTTTTCTCTTAAAATTGCATTTTACCTGACTTTGGCCTAGCACTCAAGTGGGTCATTTATTGCACTGTTGTGAATATTTTGCTACTTGTGTATCTCTGCTACCTTTAAACTAAAACAAAAAAAAAAACAAAAAAAAATCTTGCTTTTTTCCCACTTTCTGAAATTTAAGAAAGTTCAGTTACAGATTTGCTGTTCTGAACTGTTTGTAAGTTTCTTGGAGGCCAGTGCTTGCTTGGGCTAAAGGGAAGTCTCTGTGTTCACCAGTGGCAGTGGTTAACACTGAGCAGCCTGCCTGTCCCTGTAGGAGTGGTTACTGCCTACAAGTTGTAGTTTTATTGGCCATTTTGGGTCAATTCTAAACTCCTTGATCTCTCTCTCTTAAAACCCTGCTGCCTCATGATTTTGGCATCTTTCCAGGCTTGTTAGATGTTGCTGAAGCACCTACCAAGGGGAGAAAACACTGAGAGAAGAAAGGAGCCACTTTTGAGATTTTAAGTATTTTCTTCTGATTGTTTGTTTAGAATTACTGCTTTGCCACTTACTTTTCTGCATTTTCTGGCTTGCTAAAGTTTATATCTGTATTAGAAACAGTATTTAGAACACATCTACTGCCCGTTTACTGCATTTCCTGTGTTGCCCTTAATTTAAAATTGTTTTTTTCTCTTAAAATTGCATTTTACCTCATCTTGGCCTAGCACTCAAGTATGGGGTCATTTATTGCACTGTTGTGAATATTTTGCTACTTGTGTATCTCTGCTACCTTTAAACTAAAACAAAAAAAAGAAAAAACAAAAAAATCTTGCTTTTTTCCCACTTTCTGAAATTTAAGAAAGTTCAGTTACAGACTTGCTGTTCTGAACTGTTTGTAAGTTTCTTGGAGGCCAGTGCTTGCTTGGGCAAGGGAAGTCTCTGTGTTAACCAGTGGCGGTGGTTAACACTGAGCAGCCTGCCTGTCCCTGTAGGAGTGGTTACTGCCTAGAAGCTGTAGTTTTATTGGCCATTTTGGGTCAATTCTAAACTCCTTGATCTCTCTGTCTTAAAACCCTGCAACTCTCTTTTTGCGCGGTGTTGCGCACAGAGCAGCGTCGGGCAGCGCCGCTTAAACAGGTTTAAACTATTGCCGGCTCCACAAAGTCTGCTCTTCACTTTTTCCCTTAGAACTGCTCTAAATCTCTAATTAAGCACTCTACTTGCTCGTATAAGTAATCTCATAGGTAAACACAAACTAAAGCACTACATCCTCTAATACTCCTTCAAAGCACTTGCTCCCTATTGGTTCTTTCTGATCAGTCAATAAGTAGTTCCCTATATTATTCAGGCATGTCCAAAGGTCAGTTTCGAGTTTACTCTCCAGTCCAGCTGGTGAATCTGGGAATCTTGAGGCAATGTTACAACTGCCTTATGTATACAGACCACCCTCTCCTCCTCCCAACAAGCTCAAATATATGTGAGAGATGCAAATATATAGCCAAACTGGAGACTAAGCTCTCTCAACCCAGTAGTGGCACAGCCTGTCAGGAGGAGAAGGTAACCACACACACCACAAATCCAGTCTCACATAAACCTATCGCATCAGCAAACCAAACACATAAACACACAAAAACATACTCGGAGGCTCTAAATAAAAATCTGCCTAAGCAGCAGAGACCTCCAAAGCAGACATCCAAGCAACACCTACCAGGAAACAATATCCACATAGCACATAGCTCACAAAGTCAGTGTGCCACACAGTCACAGCCCTTAAGGCTAAACAACACACCTAATACACTTGTAATAGGTGACTCTATTGTCAGACACACTGACGTCCCACTCACCAGGCTGAACAAGGAGAAGGTTACTGTAAGCTGCCTGTCGGGTGCCAGGATCTGCCACATAACACAAGCACTCAGGTCACTCCAAAGCAAGTACAAATATGACTACGTCATTGTCCATGTTGGTGTGAATGACCTGAGACGTACCTCCCTGGACTACATGAAAAAAGACATACAGGAGCTCTTTGATCATGTAGCCCAGGCCGGTATGACCCTGACCTTGAGTAGCATCTTACCCTCACCAAGAATGATGCCACAGTATAAAGACAAAATGATCAATTTTAACAATTGGCTAAAGTATTGGTGTCATTCAAAGGGGATCCAGTGTCTGTCAGCCTGGGATGACATGCTCAACAAGCCACGTTGCTTCGCTAGGGACGGCTTGCACCTGTCACCCCTGGGATTTCAAATACTGGTAAAGGCTCTTGCCCCCCCATAGTGTCTTTTTTACGCAAGGCTCAAAAGAAAAACCCACCCCCATAGACAACAAAAAGAAAAAAAAACTAAGGGTAATGCTGCTCAACGCCAGAAGTCTAAACCTCAAGATGCATGCACTTGAGACTCTCCTCAGTATGGAGAATATCGATATCTGTGCAGTGACAGAAACCTGGATCAAGGCTCCCAAGCACACCCCAGCACTAAAAGGTTATACTTCATACCATGCTTTCCGGCCCCAAAACTCAGACCGAACCACAAAAGGAGGGGGAGTATCCATATTTATCAAAGATACCCACATCTCCAGGTTAGTGGCACTGCACGAAGCATCGGAGACCATCCATGTGCAACTAACAGTGGGAAAAACTGCCTTTCAGTTTGTAGCCTGCTGCAGACCACCCTCCCAAACACAGGAATCTCACTCGGCTTTCCTGAGAACACTGGAGAATATGAAGGTCTCTCCAAACACTATTATATATTGGGTGACTTCAACTACCCAAACATCGATTGGGAAAATTACTCAAGCCCAAACACCCTTGCCCAACGGTTCCTAGAATTTATAAACTCAAATGCTATGGAACAACTGGTCACCACTCCCACAAGAGGGGAAAACATATTGGATCTGGTCATCACCAACATGGAGTCTCTATGTTTCACACCAGAGGTATACCCTTCATTGGTAAGATCACACCATAAACAAATCTCACTGGACATCCATATTCCATCCCCACCCCTAGCCAAGGATACCACGGTGAAGAACTTCTCAAAAGCAAACTTCACACTTCTCAAAACTGAGGTGGAATCCTTCAAAGCCCCCGGGCCAGTGGGAAATACGGCCCAAAATGCAGAATCCTTTACAAAAGCATTCTATGGACACCTACAGGAATGGGCATGCTATCCCAAATAAAACCAAGACTCACTCCTCCAAAGGCAGGAGACCTGTCTGGTGGACCCTGGCCATAAATAAGCTATACAACAGAATGAGAAAACTACTACATGACAGAGCAAAATCCCAAAAAGGGAAGGTGTCACTGATCAGTACTAGCAAGAAACTACGATCCCACGACTACAATCACAACGCCTTCTTTAGTTATGTCAGAAACCTGGGAGGCAACTCCCAAATATGCTCTGAGTTAGTGCAAAATGACAAAAAATACACTGAACCCACAGACATTGCCAACATCCTGGCAGAAAGGTTCAGTGCAAAATTCTCTCCCCCTCCCCCCCCAAAAAAAAGCAAATGTCTATCCCAACAGAGTGAAGCTTTCCTGAGATCACAGATGCATAGGTGAGAGCTGCCCTCTCCAAAGCAAAAAACACAGCATCAATGGGACCAGACGGTGTCCCGGGCTGCGTCTTACACAAGCTCCAAGAAGAACTAAACCCTCATATAAAGTCACTGTTCAATCTCAGCCTTACTACAGGATATGTACCCAAGGAATGGCATACAGCAACAGTGGTCCCACTCCACAAAGGTAGTGCCACAACAGACCCCGGAAACTACTGCCCTATAAGCCTGACTAGCCTGGTCTGCAAAGCTATGGAGCGTATCATCATGGAAATCTTAAACAAAGACATTGGGAAACTCCAGACACTGCATCCTACCCAATTCAGCTTTGTTAAGGGCAGATCTTGCCTCTTGAACGTGGTTGACTTCTTTGAAACAGTTACCAAAGCCAGAGCTGAAGGGAAGGTAGTCCACACAGCCTACCTGGACCTCGCAAAAGCCTTTGACACAATACCCCACTCGGGCATCATAAATAAGCTCACCAGCTTAAATATCAACCCCTATGTCACAAGATGGGTTGCAAACTGCCTCAGGGATAATACTCACATGATCAGAATAGCAAGTGCCATGTCAGACTCTAAACCAGTTACAAGTGGTGTGGCACAGGGCTCAGTCCTGGGACCTCTCTTGTTCGGTATATATTTCTCAGAGGTACAGGCTAACACGGGTGGACTATGGCTGACCAAGTTCGCAGATGACTGCAAACTGGGTGCTATAATCGACTCTCCGGCTGACACAAGCATCCTCCAAAAGGGTCTCACAGAGACGGATAACTGGTGCCAGAGCCATGGCCTAAAGCTAAATGTGAAAAAGTGCATAGTCATCCCCTTTGGGAAAAACAAAGTGCCCACAAATTACCACATAGGTGGTAATCCATTAAGTACGGAAGAAGTAATTAGGGACTTGGGGACCCAAGTAGATAGCAATCTCTCCTTTGATAATCACGTTGCCAAAGTGGTTAGAAAGACCTTCTGTATAGCCCACCTTATCATGAAAGGGTGCACATCTAGATCAAGAGAGGTCATTGTGCCCCTCTACTCATCACTTATCAGGCCCATAACTGAGTACAATGCCCCGTTTGGGATGTACCTTACCAGACACCTACAGCAACTGGAAAGACCCCAAAAGTATCTCACCAAGAGGATCAAGGGGCTCAAACAGATGCCCTATGCAGTTCAGATAAAGAAACTCCAGCTCTACTCAGTTGCGTACCGCCTACTCAGAGGTGATCTGTGTCTGACGTATAAAGCCATGTCCAACCCAGAATTAATGGACATGCTTCACCTCAGGAAATCCAAATCCCTTAGAGCTACATGCTCCAGGGAGTTGAACCTCAGCACAGAAATAAATAGGACATGCTGGAGGGACAGATTCATATCCCAGAGGCTCCCCTCACTCTGGAACAAAATTCCAATCCATGCTAGGCACAGCTCCTCACTGACACTCTACAAGAGAAATCTTGACGAGTGGATGGGAGATCGTAAGTTTACCCCTGGGATCTCTTCTGTGTCCCTGCTTGACAGAGGTACAGTAAATTAACCTTAAAAGGGCTACCTTCTGTGACCTACTATACAGAGGCACAGTCAACTAATCTAAAAGGGTGGTGAAAGCCAAACACATTCTGGCTAGGCTTATAAATACCCTAGGGCAGATACCTAGTATCAACCTATGAACCTATGATCAATTCCCCACTGGATTTCAATAGTACACTGTATTAGCATCTAACTTTGTGAGCTACTCTCTACCTTTGCAGCTCCCTCCCCAATAGACTCACAAAGGGCTTTATGTGCTGCGTGCTGCCCTGACATTTAAGATTTATTTATGTTTTAGCAAAGGAACATCTAACTGCTAGTTGCCTATAAATTAAGCTGTTAGCATGTGCTGTGTGTAACACCTATGTTTAATCGCCAAAGAACTGCTTGGTTGCCTTACATTTTTTTTATTAACTGTTCATAATGGTGGTAACGGTTTGGTTGCTTTACATTTTCTATTAACTGTTCAAAACTGTGAAAGCATATACTGCGTTAGTCGCCAGACTTATTCCAGACCTGTGATAAAGTGTTCAGAACTGTGTTGCATTTACCTATAGTGCACTGTTATATTCTCTACATTCCCTCCTAAGTACTCCCCTTCTCTAATTTCTCTTCTCTCTACTTTCTCTCCTACGTACTCCCGTTCTCTTATTTCTCTCTCCCTTGATAGCTCACTACTTGTACCCACTTTTCTCCTGTCTCTCCCTATTCCTTCATTTAATACTGTAACTGAATACACAAGACTTATGTCCACCTAACTATACCTTTATTATACCTTTTCCCTTACAATTTTCATCCCTGCTGAATTATTTTCCACTCCAGGTGTGTTCCAGTCCTCAGCGTGGCTTCTCGGTCATGAAAGAACATCTCTAAAGGACTCCTGCTGTGCTTCATTTATAGTCATATTAAACCTGTACTTCAGATTTAATATCAAAGAGTATGTACCTCACTGTATAGTAGCCATTATAATCTTCTTGTGAATTTTTTGCTTAACTACCCACTGAACAGCAGCTAGCAGCCTACCATGGATTTCTGATCCCTCTCTCTACCTTCCTTGTCCCTTTGCGCACTTCCCCTGAAGTCCCTGAGATCTAGCCTTGTAAATACCTGATTTGGCCTCTAGGTTGCAGCATTTCCTGCTGTCTCTCTGTACCCTAATGTTTAGCAATACTTTTGTTTAAATAACACAGCCCTGTTTCCAACCTCAGTTTCCAGCCACCATTCCCTTTAAACACTTCTCTGCTCTGTTCAACCTCTAGTCTCTAGCAAACCTCTTTTCAACTCAAATTCTGAGTGCCTTCCCTATAGTCTACTCTCCTCAGCTCTGTTCCCTCGATTCACTGATGCACTCTCTGGTTTCTCCTCCGCTTTGGCTCTACCCGCTCCGTTCGCCCTGCGGGCTCACTCTGCTCCCCTTCCCTACCCCCAATTCCCACACACCCCCAGTGGTCCTAGCCATATACCTCTCTAGCCACTCTTACATCCCTTCTGTCTAATCCCAGCCCGCATTAAAGGTATTCCTGCCATTTTACATCACTCCTCCCACTTCATAACATTCCTCACTTATTCTCTCTCTATCTTCAACTTCTTCATTACAATGCCTATTTCACCAATATCAGCATACCTCAAACCCCCTACTCCTATTCTCAATTCTTCCTTTCCTTTTCCTTCCCTATATCCTAACTGCCTATGAACATCTTAGCTACTCTAATTTCCACCAGCGCTCTAAAGAAACATCCCTACCAGCTTTATCAGCCAACCTTAAACACATTAACATAACATCCACAACCATCTCCTCCCAAAGTATCAGAGTTATCCATATTACCTATAAACAATACCAAGTCAAGAGAACCCATAACATATTGAATCTTTCCCTAATTCACACATTTAGATTACACCAACACCTCCTACTGGATGGTGACATTCATCCCAATCCTGGCCCTACTAATAATGGTCCTTCTAACCCAGTTAGACCCTCTCCTTCTTCCTTTCACACCCCTACAAGACTTCCTAACTCCCTCTTCATAGCTTACCTAAATATACAAAGTGTAAATAATAAAGTGACTCACCTTCATGCTCTACTGGATGTTCATGACTTTGACAACCTATGCCTAACTGAAACATGGTTAAAACCAGCAACCCAAGACTATGAAATCACCCCTCCAGGATATAGTATTTTAAGAATGGATCGCCTTAACAAGAAGGGTAGGGGCGTAGCCTTAATATACAAAGCAGGGCTCCAAGTTACTCTACTAGATACCCACACACCATCTGATACCAATACTGAAATTCTCATCACTAAGCTACAACTAAATACTAGTAAGTCCATCTACATTATTTGCTCCTATTTTCCTCCAGGTAATAACATCATCCCCCTAGAAAATCTCCTTAGATGGCTTTCCAATAACTATCCACAAGAAACCATACTGCTAGGCGACTTTAATATAGACTGGAATACCTGTAATACTAATAACCCAACTACCCATATAAACCTACAAGGCTTCTCCCAAACTATCACCTCACCCACCAGAATCCACAAACTTACCAGTAAAGTACCTTAGATTGGATTCTAATAAATACTCACTCCCCAACATATATGTCAGGCATCCTGCCAGACAACATTAGTGATCACTCACTAACTTATATAATTAGACAAAAGAGTAATATTCCTTACCCTTCAACTTTTGGAACTCGCTCCAATAAACATTTTAACCCTGAACACTTCCAAAATGAACTCAGTGTATGCAACTGGTCACCCCTAAAACACTTCCAGCTAGAGGAAGCAGTGGCATACTTTAATTCTAAGTTCTTAGAAATCTTGAACTACCATGCCCCTTCTTGTACTCTTAGAAACAGTACAAAGACTGCTCCAAGGCTTACAAAGGAAACTAAGCAAAAAATTCTATTAAGAAACAAATTTTGGGCCAAATGACGTACTTCTAAAGACCCATCTGATCATTTAAACTTTAAACAGCTTTGAAATTCTACTAAAGCATCAATATTATTAGATAAAAGAAAAATTCTACTTTAAACTTCAACAGACCAATCAACATAGACACAAAATTTCTGGTCAGGTATCAATAGACTCCTACATCCAGGCAACTCTACGACACCAACCCCATCAGGTATTTCCCAAGAGACTCCCAAACAAATTGCTGATACCTTTAATATCTTCTTTACTGAAGTCATCCAGTCACTTGCTAACTCTCTACCTCCTGTATCCTCTAATCTACCCACCTCCTTAGCTAACTCTCCACTTAATTTCCAACTACAACCTGTGCCTACATCCCTCATCTATAAGCTTCTTCAAAAACTCAAACCTTCTACCCCCTCTGCTGACCTCTTACCTGCTAAATATCTGCAAATAGCAGCTAAAGGTTTAGCTTACCCTATTTCTATCCTAATAAACAGAACCATAACAGAAGGTACCATCCCATCCATCTGGAAAGTCTCCCATATAATCTCCCTACACAAAGGTGGCAACTCAACAGAAATTTCTAACTTAGGTCCAATTGCCCTTCTCTCTCCCATAGCTAAAATCATGGAGAAATGCATTCACCGTCAACTGTTAGACCACCTTCTCCAAAATAGACTATTAGCTAGCTCTCAGCATGGCTTTAGACCCTTCCATAGCACCACTACTGCCCTCCTATAATTTTCTGACCACATTAATAAAAACCATAACAATAACACCCTGTCCTCTGCCATCTCTATTGATCTCTCAAAAGCATTCGACATGGTTAACAATGAGCTACAGTTGAATATTCTTAAGTCCCTCACACTTGATACTCAAGCACTTCAATGGTTCAAGTCCTACTTAGATAACAGGCAACAAGCAGTGCTTTGGGACAACAGTCTATCCACCCATCTTCCTGTCACCCTTGGTGTACCCCAAGGTTCTATTTTGGGCCCTCTTCTATTCTCCATCTTTATAAACGATCTAACTATAAGTATCCCCCAAGCTACATGCATATGATACGCAGATGACTCCACATTAATATGCTCAGCTACAGGTCCATCTGAACTGCAGTCCCTCACCCAAAATGTCTTTGAACTAGTAGAAGAATGTTTTTTACAGCATCTGATTCTCCTTAACCCCAAAAAGACTAAACTATTGCTCTTTACTCCTACACGAAAGTCCACCCCAATTGACCTCATTATTAAATCCAATAATGGCACAGTCATATCTCATGACACTACCACCAAACTCTTAGGAGTAACTATTGACCACAACCTTAACTACGATACTCATATCAATACCACAATAAAATCAGTTAACCGAAAACTAGGCTCCCTCTATAAAATTAAACCCTTCTTTACTCCCATAGCTAGAACTTTTAGTTATGTACTTACCATAACTTTAGATGTTTGGGATCCATCTCGCCTACATTCTGTACTGATGGGCTCGGAGCCGATCCCTCGGCTCCGACTCGGCACGCTATGCTATAGAGCGAGGCCTCTTATTGACTGAGCTATTTCTTATCCCAGGATGCACCACCACTAATCCCCCAGATCTTGTTTGTCCGCATTCATGCACACATGCACAACTTGTTTATATAACATTGTTAGATGTTTCAAGATGAAACAACAGGATTCGGACCTTCTGATATCCTCTGATCTCCAAGGAAGGGGAAGGAGGGTGGGTTATTAGAATGTAGAGATGGATCCCAAACATCTAAAGTTATGGTAAGTACATAACTAAAAGATGTTATGTGATCCTATCTCGCCTACATTCTGTACTGATGGGACAGCGTCCCTAGCACCTAAATCCTGGGTGGCTCATTGGAAAACACTCCTGAGCACTGTGGAACCAAATGAAGCTCGTCTTCTAGATGCCACATCCAATTTGTAGTGGGAAATGAAAGTGTGCGGGGATAGCCGCAGCACAAATGTCACTAATGGCAAGCTTAGAATGAAATGTTATCAAAGTAGCCATAGCCCTTGTAGAATGAGCTTTGACAGAGGTGGTAAGCTCTTTGTTAGAATAAGAATAAGCTTGAGTAATACAGTCCCTGATCCATTTGGCAATAGTGACCTTTGTGACAGCTTTGCCCAATTTATTGTCTGCAAAGGATACAAACAACTGATCTGTTTTCCTTGTTTGTTTGGTCCTATCTAAATAAAAACACAACTGCCTGTGGACATCTAATGTGTGGAATATGAATTCCGCTTTGTTAGAATATTTCGGAAAAAAGACTGGAAGTTCTAATGATTGTTGTAGGCAGAAACTGGAACAAACTTTAGGGACAAAGGAAGGATTTGGCCTGAGAGACACTCTATCTTTGTGAAAAACCAAGTACGGAGGTTTTACACACAAAGCTTGAAGCTCTGAAACTCTTCTGGCAGAAGTAATCACCACCAGAAAAGCAGTCTTCCACGATAGAAATTTTAGATCACATGTCGCTGCCGGTTCGAAGGGGAAGGAAGTTAAGGTGCGTAACACCACATCGAGAACCCATGGAGGAGCAGGATGAGAAATCGGAGGTCTTAAAAGCGCAGCACCTTTCAAGAAGGTCTTACACAATCTGTTGCTCATTAAAGGTGGGTTTAAAAATTCGTGAAAATTGGAAATCGCTGCCAATTGAACCTTGATGGTAGAGACTGAAGAGCCTTGATTGAAAAGAGAAGTTAAAAATTTTAATACTTCTGATACGGGAATAGTGATGGGATCTAGGCCCGCGAGTTGAGTCCAAATAGCAAATCTTTTCCATTTGCTAGAATACAATTTCTTTGTAGCAGACTTGTGGGCCGAAGATAAGATGTGTACAACTTCTGGATCGAATGTATGACTCCTGACTATAGTCGGAAGAGGAGGAGCCAAACCATCAATTTTAAGGTGTGTAGGGACTGGTGGAATAGTCCCGACTGATGAACCAAAAGGTCTGGGATCTGATCCAGGAACCATGGACCTTCCAGAGCATATTTCCGAAGATAGGGAAACCATACTTGACGAGGCCAGTAAGGAGCAACTAAGATCATTTTGCTCCCCAAGAGAGATGCCTTTTGGATCACCCTGGGAAGGAGAGGAACTGGGAGGAAGGCATAAAGCAAGCCGGTGGGCCAAGGACGGGCTAGTGCATCCATAGGGCTCTTCCCCGGAGCCGGGGTTAGGGAGAATAATTTTTTGCACTTCGCATTCAGTGGAGTTGCGAAGAGGTCGCAACACGGAACTCCCCATTTGCTGAAAATCTGATTTGAAACTGTCATGTTCAGAGACCATTCGTGAGGAGAGAGGATGGTTCTGCTCAGTCTGTCGGCTATCACATTGGACTTGCCCGGGATATGAGTAGCCACTAGAAAGCGTTTGGTCGACACTGCCCATTCCCAGACTCTCATGGCCTCTCTGCAAAGAGGATAGGATCTGGTCCCTCCCTGTTTGTTCAGGTACCAGACAACTGACATGTTGTCTGAGTGAACGGCAATTACGCCCTGAGGGAGGTAATCATGAAGGGCTTGAAGGGACAAAAGCACCGCCTTCATTTCTAGGATGTTGATATGAAGTAGGGTCTCTTCTGGGTGCCATTTGCCTTGGACTGACCTGCCCAGGGAATGCCCCCCCCACCCCATCTGGGAGGCGTCCGTGGTCAAAGTGGCCGCAGGAGGAGGTGGAACAAAGGGTCGTCCCTGATCCAAATTGGAGGGCACTAGCCACCAGCGAAGGTCCCGTTTGCAGGTTTCCGTGATCCATATGAGGTGACTGAGAGGGAGTTCCTGAAAGGACCACTGAGCTGAAAGAAGCCACTGGAGAATTCTCATGTGCAACCTTGCCAGGGGGACTAGAAGAACCGTGGCGGACATGGATCCCAATAGCTGCAGGACCATTCTGGCTGGGGCTTTGGACCTGGGAAGTAAGGCTCGAACTTGAGCCTGTATGGTTTGTATTCTGTCTGTAGGTAGATAGACCCGCATTCGGTTTGAGTCTATCTCTACGCCTATGAATCTTATGCGTTGAGATGGCAGCAACACAGACTTTGGCCAATTGAAGGTGATTCCAAGGGAGTTGCCCAGTGATATAGTGGCTTGTAGGCTCCGCAATAGTAGATGCTTGGAGGTGGCAGTTAGGAGCCAGTCGTCTAGATACGGAAACACCTGGAATCCTAGACTTCTCAGGTGAGCAGTCACGACCGCCAAACATTTGGTGAACACCCTGGGGGCTGTGGTGAGACCAAAGGGCAGCGCGCGGAACTGAAAATGACTGCCTCCTATGCTGAAGCGCAGATGTCTCCTGGACACTTGATGTACCATGATATGGTAATAAGCATCCTTGAGATCTATGGAGCACATCCAAACACCTTTCTCCAGCAATGGGAGAATGGTTTGTAGGGTGACCATTCGGAACTTGGACTTCTTGACTGAACGGTTTAGAATGCTGAGATCCAAAATGGGTCTCAAGTCCCCGGTCTTTTTTGGCACCAAAAAGAATCTTGAGTAAGTCCCTAATCCGATCTGGTCTGCGGGGACCGGTTGGATGACTCCTTTTTGCAGCAGCTTTAAAACTTCTGAGGCTGCAGTTTCCCGTTGACTGGGTGGCGGGTCCGGGATTTTTTTGGACTGAGGTGGAGAGTGAGAGAAAGGGATGGTGTAACCTCCGGCGATAATTCAAAGCACCCATCGGTCCTGAGTGATACCTTCCCAGGCTTTTAGGTGCCTCGAAAAATGACCCCCGACTGGCTCCGGAGCTGCACAGTCGGGCAATCCCTCAGGGACTGTGATAGGCTGAAGAGCCATGAAAGGACTCGCGGTCTCCAGTGTTGCGAGGGCCTCTGCCGCCTCTGGGACGGCGTCTTCCAGAAGAATTTCCCCCTCCCCTGCCTCTGGAAGGGGGATCATCCTGCTGAGAGGGGTAAGGCTTCTGAGATCCACGGAACCACATTTTCCCTCCTCTTTTAGCCTTGGGATAAGGCCGAAAGGGAGTGAAAAATCGTGCCCCTACGGCAGTCAGAGTCTTACCCTCCTGTTCGCAGTGGGTCAGTGTGTCCTTTACCTTGGGTCCAAACAAGGAGGATCCATCAAAGGGGGTGTCGGCAAAGGAAGACTTAAAGGCCTCCGCGAAATGACACAGGCGGAGCCAGGCTTGGCTCCGTAGAGCAATGCCTGTACCCGCCGCTCTACTCGCCCCTTCGGCCGCATAAGAAATGAGCCTCATGGACGAGTTTGAAATGGACGACAATGTAGCCAGCTGAGAGCCAACCGTCTGGGCCAGCTCCTCAGGCAGGTTACCCAAGAGGGTATCGGAAAGTTCTTTAATCAGATCCCTCTGAAATCTGGTAAAGTGCGTAAGGTAGTTCAAAGACCTTAATGTAAAGGCCGCTGAACTTAGGGTGCGCTTTCCGTACCGATCCATGCTCCTAGACTCCTTATTAGGAGGATGGACGGATGGACGTCGAAGCCTCTGCTACATCTTGCTGGGTAGCAGATGCCACCACCAAAGCATCTACAGCCACACCTTTAGTTAGGAACTCTTTTTCAGGGGGTGCCGAGAGGAACTTATTAGGACGAGCAGGCACCGGTTCCACAGAGTCTGGGTGTTCCCACGCCCTTCGACAGATCAAATCCAAGAGCTCGTCGAAGGGCGGAGACACCCAGGAGGCGGAAGGCTGAGCCCCGAAGGCCTTAAGGAACACCGACTCATCAGCAGAAGGGGGTTTGGACTGCCAGCCGCCTCGTTGTTTAAGGGCTTCCAGGATGTCTGCAAAGGAGACATCATCCGAGGACGACTTAGGGGACCCTTCTGCATCATCGAGATCAGTGTCTGATGTAAGAGACTCATCAGGGGAGTCAACGTGCTTCCTCTTGCACGATCTTTTCCTGGGGGGTTCTTCCGAAGAAGCTTCAGAAGGACCTCCAGGAGGGGGGGAAACCCCAGTGGGGGTAACCTCAGGCCCCGGGGCTCCGCTGTCTAAGGACAGGGGGACTGCCAAAGACCCAGTCTCGGTATGCAGGGAAGGAGCTGAGGAGACCGTGGAGGTAGCCAAAGATGATTTGGCTAATGCACTCCTCATAGCCCTGAAGGCGGGACCACCAGAATCCTGGGAGGGTCCCACCTCCATGGCCACGACAGTAGACAGCACTCCCGCAGCCGACGCACCGAGAGGAAGACTTGGGATCGAAAACATCAAGCCCGAAGCATCCCCACCGGGGCCGACGGAAGAAGTCCGCGTACCGAACTCAGACTCAAGAGCTGGAGTTGGAGTAAGGGTCGGGCCCGACCCTAAAACCTCCACCGGTTCCACCAGCACAGGCTCCAACGGTGCCGAGGCTGTTGGAGGAGGAACCATAGTAGCAAGGTGGACCATCGGCTCCGAAGCCGAATGGGCTGGAGCCGAAACTAACTTTTGGAACACTGGAGACTGGAAGAGTCTTAGGAGCACCCTGTCGATGTCCGAATCAGACATCTTGGAGGATCTGGACGATACCGATCTGGTCCGAACCGATTTCTCCATCGGCTCCATAGGACTAGGGGACCGGCTCCGAATGGATTCTATAATTATCGGTTCCGAGGGAGATCTCAAGGCAATTTCCCTCGGTGCCGATGAGGACTTCGGCGCCGAAGGGGAAGAGTCTGAGCCGGCAACCTTCATCGGCTCCAATATCAGTGGATCCGATGAAGGTGACCCGCCTCTTGATGCCCCAGTCCTCGGCTCCGAAACCAGAGGGGTCGAGACTGGAGGCATCGAGGCAGACCATTCCGCCCTCGACTCCGATGTCCGTGGAGCCGATGGAGAAGCCTGCCTAGGTTTTTTGGCAGTCGGTTCCGACAGACTGGTCGGAGCCGACACTTTTTTCTTTTTTGAAGCAGAGGAAGATGAAGATAAAGCCTCCTCGAAGGAAGGCTTTATCAAACCTTTTAGGATTAATTTGTTCTTCCTCTCCTGGAGGACTCTTGATGAAAAGGCGCGACACACGCTACATGACTCTTGTAGGTGCTTGGCGCCTAAGCAATAAACGCAAGAGGAGTGGTTGTCCGTTATGGACATCTTATAACCACACCTCGTGCACTTTTTAAACCCGGAGGGTCTAGGGTCTATGCTCTTTGGACATGTCTAAAGATTAGAAAATGCACCAAAAACTAGTAGTTTAAAGTTGAAAGAAATATAAAGTTTTTTTTTTTTTTTTTTTATACAACAATACAGTTAACAAAAACACAGGAAGGGAGGGTCAAGACCCTCTAACTTAAACGGGTACTTGACCCACAAAACAAACGCTAGAATAGCAAATAGCAAAAGGGGAAGGCCCCTCTAACTAAAACGGGAAACCTTCCCTTGACGAAAAACACAAATTCCTCAATAAAAATATCCAAAACATACTCGTATCACAACAATAGCTGTTAAAACAGCTTTTGGGTTCAAAACAAGCAAATTCCTGACAGGAAAAGCCTAAATAAAGTAGTACTTAGCCCAGCCAAGTTGAGACCACATCTAAGCTTGTAAGCGGCAAACGAGATCTGGGGGATTAGTGGTGGTGCATCCTGGGATAAGAAATAGCTCAGCCAATAAGAGGCCTCGCTCTATAGCATAGCGTGCCGAGTCGGAGCCGAGGGATCGGCTCCGAGCCCATCAGTACAGAATGTAGGCGAGATAGGATCACATAACATCTACTATTGCCCACACCCACCTTATCTCAACTCTCTTCTATGCCTCTCCTATATACACAAATCTATCTAAAACCAATCTCAACAAGCTGGCAATCTCCTACAATAACATTGCCAGATTTGCTACCAGCTCCCCTTTCAGAACCCACCACTGCCAAAATCTGAAGCAACTTGGTTGGCTGGAACTGCATAATCAAATTCTATTCCACCAACTCATTATTGTCCATAAAACCCTTTATCATCCAGGTAACACACCAATTTTCATGAGTCTAATCAGCCCATATAAAAATCTCACAAACCCACGCTCAGTAAATAAACTGGTATCCAGACAAAAACCCAACACTAAAGCAGGAGATTCCCTTTTCTCTAACACTACTGGAAAAAGATGGAATTTTCTTCCTGTTGAACTCACATCTCTTTCTTCAACTGCACTATTCAAAAAGAAACTCAAATTATACCTTACAACCCACTGGCTATGTCATTGTACTAACCCTAAGATTTCTCTTCCTGTTATCCTAGGCTATAGTACCAATTTACTACTCACTTTATAGCCACGTTAAGACTACTACCTTCTAAGTTAGACTTATTATACCCTTGAAAGACTGTATGGTTATTTCACTGCCTTATAGCTAAGTTACTGCCCTTAACTAATTCTCCCAGTCTTGTTTATAACTATTCTATTCTCTTGTGCCGTATTTATAACTTTCTTTTGGGAATCTCCCACATCCTTCTGAATACTCTTTTCTTCTACTAATGTTTGGGTCAACAAAAAAATAAAAAGGGGATTTTCTATTTTATTTGCTATTACCTATCATGAATGCTAAGTTACCATGTAACACCTGTTGTGTCTGACATGTGAACTGTAACTGAAATTGTAATGTTTTATTTGTTCTTGTTTTTTATGTGGAGCTTTTCTCCCCGGACCTCTACTGAAAATGGACATATATCCAGTTAGACTAGCCCGGTCAACAAATGTAAATGAAAATAAAATAAAAAATAAATAAATACATTTGTTTACTGGGAAAGTCCAACTGGGAAGAACCCATTTTCAGTGGAGGCCCGAGGAAAAAAGCTTCACATAGTGACATTAGATAGATAATGAAACAAACATAAATGAAACATTTCATAAAGAACATAGACATAAAAACATCTTGATACAATAGTGAGTTACAGAGCAGGGAATGTTAATCGCAGTACTTACAAACAAAATGGTATACAGGTAGTACTAGCTGAATTTGTCACCAGTTACAATAGTACAGATGTACAAAATATAGTGAACATCGAGTCCAGTATTACTTTGTGTGCCCTGTTGCTTGCCTTTAGTTGAAGAGTGTTGACATAATTGAGAGACAGAGTTGCTTATGTAGTTAGCAATGAGACTAGAGGAAGCAGAGATTATGCCAAATCTCTTGTAGTGACATTATATAGTAGTAGATGCTAGGAAGCTAAAAAAGGGTAAGAGAAGAGGATACTAAAGGTAAGTAGTAGCTGTTAGCAGAGATGGTTATTCAGTGTAAAATATGGTTCTGAGTAGTTTATTATTTATTTGCAGTTGGTTTACCAGGATAGTCCACTGGGCCAAAAGAACCCGTTTTCAATGGAGTCCTGGGGAGAAAAGCTCCAAAAACAATTAGCAAGGTTACAATAAGGTATTTAGTTTCAATTATACAATTCCTATGGACTTGGAAATACAGTAGACTAGTGTACAAACATATACAAATATTACAATCTTGTATCGCTGAAAACAATTTACAATATAGAAACTGAGAGGCTTTTACAACTTAGGGTGGGTTACACTGGAGATATCTTTCATACATTCAGGATGAGTAGCTTAATACAATCAAGAGAAAGGTATATGAGCTGACATAGAACCTTTCAATATAGAAACAGAGAACCTTTTCCATCAGAGGGTATATTTACACTAAGGTACCTTTAAGTATTCAGAAAAAGCTAATACAAGCAAGAGCAAGATCTATGAGTTTAGGAGAGTAAGTAGAAATTCTCATTATGAATAGGGGAGGAGAAGTGAAAATTCTCAGTATGAGGAGATTATGTTGGGTGGGAGCAGGAGCATTCCCACTGGGAATTTAGGTGTGAGTGTAGGGATTTTTTGAATGAGAAGTGATTTGTGATGGTACGAATGGATGGGGGTAAGGAGTTCCAGAGACGAGCAAGACTGCAGGATAAGAGATTTTTTCCAGGGGGACAAATTGGTTTATACAGTTCAATTAAGTTTTGGTTGTTAGATCTTACCATTCTATCAGGGAGGTGCATTTTGAAGGTAGAGGAAAGGGATGGGCAGAGGGAGGGATTGAAGATGAGTTTGTGTGCAAGAGTCAGTTGGACGTAGGTGAGGTGATTGGGTAGTTCTAACCATTTTAGTTTGTGGAGAGCTGAACAGTGGTGTGAGGAGGACTTATGGAAGGTAGCAAACTTGACAATTTTGTTATAGCAAAAGGAGAGTTGTGTTTTGAGAGAAGATTGTAGGTTAGTTAGAAGTGGGGCTCCATAGAGGAGGGATGGGATGAGAAATATGGTAGATAGGGTGAGTTTGGTGGAGGGTGTAAGATAACGATTCTGTCTGTAGAGCATGCCAAGTTTTTGGTGTTTTTTTTATATTTAGTTGAAAATGGAAATTGAATTTAAGCTGACTATCAATTTGGACCCCAAGTAATTTGGCCTCAGATACCAGTTCTAAGGGTGTATTGTTGTGACTAGTAATAGTGAAATTACTTGGATTGAAAAAGGTAGCTTTAGAGGGGGGTGAATACCATTACTTTGGTTTTGGAGGCATTGAGTACAAGGTGATTTGTTTTCTTCCATTGTTCGGTGGTTGAGAATGCATCTTGAGTAAGCTTTAGCAGTGTGGGGATGGAGGTAGCAGAGCAGATTATAGTTGAATCATCTGAGTATTGGATAAATTTAGTTGAAGGGATAGAGTTATGGAAATCGTTTATGAATATATTGAAAAGCAGGGGACCCAGTATAGATCCTTGGGGAACACCAGTTGGGGTGTTGATGAAAGGGGAGGTGGCTTTTTTCCATCTCACTGCCTGATATCTATTGGATAAGTAGCTAGTGAACCAGTTCAGAGAAGAGGGTGACAAGTTAAGCTTGGAGAGTTTAGTTAGTAATAAATTGTGGGAGATAGTATCAAAGGCTTTAGAGAGGTCTAGTAGGAGGGTAGAGACAATGTGTCCTGTATCCCGGGCTTTGTTCACAGCTTCCAGGAAGGAGAGTAGGGTGGTCATAGTACTGTGTCTTGGTCTAAAACCATGTTGTGTTGGAGTTAGTAGGTTATTGTCTAAGAGGTATGGTAGGAGTTGTAGGTGAATACACTTTTCTAAAACTTTAGAGAGAGGAGATAGAATAGCGATGGGACGGAAATTAGTAATATTGTTATTGATGCCTCCTTTGTGCAATGGAACAACAAAAGCCTTTTTCCAGATTTGGGGTACAGAGCTTTCTTGAATGGAACGGTTGATTAAAATGCTGATGGAGTAGGCAATGGCTTCAGCAGCTATATTGAGAAAGTAAGAAGGAATGTTATCAGGGGCATTAGAGCATGGTTTTAGTTTCTGCAGTAGTTTTTTTATGGTGGATGTGGGTATAGGTTTTAGTGAGAATGGTGGGGGGAGGGGGGGAAATTTGAGAACGTTGATGATGGAGTGGAGATAGGGGGATGAGCAGTGGTGAGGGGTGAAAAGTTGGTAGGGGAGGATTGGGGTGTAGTGGGGGGTATGGTGGGGTTTGAAGATGAAAAGGATAAGGTTAGTTTGGAGATAGAATCAATGAAGAAGGTGTTGAATTGAGTGGCCAAGTCTATGTCAGGAGTGTTAGGGTCTGGGCTAGGGTTATCTGGTTTGCTGGGATTGGGGAGGGTAAACATGCATTTCCAAAATTTTTGAGGGTTTGTTTTGTTGTTGTTTTGGATTATGGAGAAGTAATTTTGTCTATCGGAGATAAGTTTTTTTACTTTGTTTCTGAGTGTTTTGTATTCGTTATGGGCTAGGGGAGTCCTATGTTTCTGATATGATGACCATGCCTTATCTCTATGGTGCATAGTTACTAGTGTGTTTTTTGTTAGCCAAAGGGCAGTTTTGCTTTTTATTCATTTTGTTTTTATGGGGGCTTGTTGCTCTAAGAGGTTTAGAAAAGTTGAGTTAAAGTGGGTGACAGCCTGCTCCAGGGGTAGAGTTTTTAGGGTGTACCAGTTGATTGCTTTTAGAGAGTTGGAAAAGGTAGTGGGTTTAAAGTTTTTTTGGCAGCGAATAGTAATAAAATTGTGAGTAAGATGTAGGGGTGAAGTTAGTCGGTGTGTGAATGTGGGCAAGTGGTCACTAAGGGAATCAGGCAGGGTGCCACTATGTGATAAGTAATGAAGGTGGGAGACTAATATCCAGTCTAGGATACTATCACTGGTGAGGTTTTTTGAGGGCCAAGTTATGGAGTTAATCAGTTGAGAAAAGCTGTAAAGATTAATGTTAAGTGGATTTGTGGGAGACTGTATTGCAGACCAATTAATATTCATGTCTCCCATAAGTATAGTTTCATTGTTAATGTTATTGGAAAGCCAGGAGAGGATATCTTCTAGTGTAGAAATATTGTTGCCTGTGGGGATGTAGAGGGAGGCTATGCATATGTGTTTGTGTTTATTTACTTGAAGCAGAGCCAGGAGTAGTTCTGCATTATTGAATTGGGGAGTTGGTTTGTTGTAAGGGGTAACTGTTAAGGAGGATAGGTATAGAAGGGCTACTCCACCTACTTTTTTGTTTGTTCTATCTTTTCTGATTATAGAGTAGTTGGGTGGAATTATTTCTGTATCTTTTATATGAGGTTTTAACCAAGTTTCAGTGATGGACAAAATGTCTGGTTTGTTATATGTAAGCCAGGCATGCAGATTAGGGATTTTGTTAACTATACTTTGGGTGTTTAAGGAGGTGAGTAGCATGGATTTATCCATTGGCGGGGATGAGGATGGGCCTGGGTTGGGGTGTATGTCTCCTAATAATATAATAGAAGTCAGATATAGCATTAGGTTGGGGAGGTACTTTGTTTGCTTAGAGACAGGGTTGAGTTTAGCTAGATTTAAAGTAGTTGTTGTAGGGTTTGGATAGTTGTGAGGAGTAATAAGTTTATAAGAGAAGAAAAGATGGTGTTTTATGGGGTATAAGCATGGAGAGATTGGGAAGTGTGAATGTAAGACAGGCAGGTTAAGATGGTTAGTAGTATGAAAGGATGGAGTGTGGTTATAGTTAGTTGGCAGGGTCAGGTAGTAGATATAGGATATGTTGAGGAACAGTACTAGATGAGTACAGAAGGATATGGCTTTTGAGAGCATAGTGGGATAGGATATTGAGGGAAGGTATGCTGTGGGTGGCTAGTTTACTAGGTATGTGAGTTATAAATTTTGGGAGGACACAGAGAGGGGAGGTATGGAAGAGTATTGGTGAAAAGAGGGGAGGAGTAAGAAGTGGGTGTGGAAGGGAGGAGGTTACTAGTTGGTTGGGGCAGGGTGATGGGTGTGGCTAAAGGGTATAAATGTAGAGCTGCTGGGGGTGGGTGAGAATTGGGGGCAGGGTAGGGGAGCGGAGTGAGCCCGCAGGGCGAACGGAGTGGGTAGACCCAAGGGAAGGCGAAGGGTGAACAAGAACCAATCTGTGGACACTAGTAGCTGAAGGTATGTCCAGGGGACAGGGATTAGGTGGGATGGGGTGGGCCTAGAGTTGAGAGAAGGGGAGTAGAATAAAGTTTATTATAGATCAAAGCAGATATCCAAACAGATAAGTAATTAAGATATAGTGAAAATAAAGAAGTCATGAAACAGGAATTATGAGGAGAGGATGCCACCTAGTGGACAAATACTATAGTACACATGTGGCTCCACAAGGACAGATTCCCTAGAGTGGGAGGATAAGGGGGAGTCTTTTGTAGACCGCTGCAATTGTTCTTGTGGGGAGGGGGGATCAGAAAAGTGGTGGATAGCAATAGTATAATGAAAAGGGCTGGCCCTGATTTCACAGATATGCAAGTCTACAGAAACAATAAGAAAAGGCAGTAGTTACTCTGACTTGCTTGTTTTGCATACCTGTCTTACTGAAATAAAATAAGGCAATTTTACCAAGGAGTTATGTGGAAATTAGGAAGACAAGAATTTATAAGAGAAAAGGTTTAGTAGAGCTAGAGAAACAGCAGAGCATACAAAAAGTACAGCGTCTAAAGACAGATTGCAGTTAGAAGTACAGAATGGGGGGGGCAGCTAATGTTCTGAAACAATAAGAAAATCAGTAGGTACTTTGGACTTACTTATTTTGCATACCTTTCTTTTGAAATAAACACTTGCAACCAGGAGTATGTGGGATTTAGAAAGACCACAAGTTATAGGAGAAAGGGTTTAGTAATACTAGAAAAACAGCAGGCCTTTCAAATAGTTGAAACAGCTTGCAAAGGGAGACTGCTGTTAGAAAGTACAGTATGGGGAGAGGCAAACTAACGTCTGCGATGGAGTGCTTTACTTAAAAATAGAAATTAAACAAGGGCTAGCAATTAATTTTGTCTGAAGGATAAAACATACTTTTTGTATATTTTGAAAATAACACTCATTCCAAGGTTGCCTGGTTCTGTTAAAGAGCACTGCAGGCCAGTAGATCGAACTTGGCTTGGTGGGGATCCAGGGAAAGAAGAATTAAAAGGAGAAGTTTTTGTATATTTTGAAAAGAACACTCATTCCAAGGTTACCTGGTTCTGTTAAACAGCACTGCAGGCCAGTAGATCGAACTTGGCTTGGTGGGGATTAAGGGAAAGAAGAATTAAAAGAAGTTTTTGTATATTTTGAAAATAACACACATTCCAAGGTTGCCTGGTTCTGTTAAAGAGCACTGGAGGCCAGTAGATCGAACTTGGCTTGGTGGGGATCCAGGGAAAGAAGAATTAAAAGGAGAAGTTTTTGTATACTTTGAAAATAACACTCATTCCAAGGTTGCCTGGTTCTGTTAAAGAGCACTGCAGGCCAGATCATCGAACTTGGCTTGGTGGGGATCCAGGGAAAGAAGAATTAAAAGGAGAAGCTTAGGTATGAGCACTCCATCCAAAGAGACAAGCAGCTACACCAAGAGTTGATTAGGGAATGGATATTTGGTGATGTACTTCGGTAGGAAGCAGAAAATGATTTTGGCATAGTAACGAGTTAATGGGATTGTTTTGAGTTTGGGGGATGGAATTAGTTTATCTGATTAATGTTTTTTAAATAGTTTTTTGAATTGAGTTAAGCTGATAGTTGTTCTAATAGGGTGGGGAACTCTGCTCCAGTTTTTTTGAGACATGGCATTAGTATAGAGAGTTCTCTGCTGTGTTTGTAGATTTGGTAACTTGCAATAATGATTTATTTGTTGACTGAAGCATGCATCGTCTGTTGGAATAAGGTTGTATTAAATTTAGGATTGCAGGAGTTTTCTCAGGCTGGTAAAATAGTTTTTCAGCCATAATTAACTGGTTATACGTCAGAAGTTGTGGTAGTTCTAGCCAGGACACTTTTTTAGAGCAAGGCAGTGGTATTTCCTATGTGCAGACTCTGTGGCACATCTTATTTTATTATAGTATATCTCTTAGTTTGTCAAGGTCAGCCTTTTTAAGATTGGTAAGTATGGGTGAGGCATACAGGAGGGCTGATAGGAGATGGGTTCTTCTAACAATGGCTAACCAGGAACTCTTGGTTAGAAATGTTTTGTTTCTATAAAGGGTCCCTACTTTTTTGTGTACTTTTTTGATTGTTTGAGATATGTGTATATCAAATTTAGAGCCACTGGCAAAGAAAATAAGCAGAAATACAAGGATATAATTGGCACTGTGATCAAGAAAAGTTGGCTTTAATTGCATATGATATTATTTTGTACCTGATAAATCCAGAAAAGGACATCTCAGTGTTGTGAAACAGTTTATGACAGTTTCAAGTCTTTTTCAAAAAATAAAATAAATGAATATAAAACAAAGGCTGTAGCTGTAAATTATGCAACTACACATGAATTGGGTCAGCAATACCCATATTTATGAGGACATAAGATGATGTATTTAGCAGTAATGATTAAAAAGGCTTCTCTTATGGCTGCTAAGGATATGCATGAAGAGAATAAACAAAAGATAATACAAAAATTGAGAAACTGGAAACTATTTACGGATATAGATAAAATACAAGCAGTGAAAATGTATTTAGACCATTTAGTCTTTATACAGGTCAGGCATACTTTTATCAACCCAAGGAGAAGTTGCGGACAATAATAAGAAGTTATGTTCTTACCATAACGTTCCATGTGAATTGTTCATCTCGCCTTTGTTCTTACACACGGGTTCGGAGCCGATCCTCGGCTCCGAGTCGGCCACATTACCAGCTCCGCATCTTCGAGAAAGCTCGAGGCACAGTAATATCCCATGATCCTCAGGTGCTAACCCTCAGATCTAGTTTGCTATACCAGAAGAATCCCTCTAGAAACTGTGTCCTAAACACTTAGAACAAACACTACACACTGTCTGGTACCCTGCCATCAAATAAAGGAGAAAAGATGCCATTCCTGATGAACAAGTAATAAGCTGAATGCTAACAATGTCTAGAGAAGACTGAACAAGAATTCAGTCGAACCCGTTCTCCCAGACCGCAGGACGGGGATGGAGGGGGGGAATGTAAGAACAAAGGCGAGATGAACAAGTCACATGGAACGTTATGGCAAGAACATAACTTTTTAATGTGAAATTGTTCAATCTCGCCGTTTGTTCTTACACACGGGTAGCGTCCCTAGCTCCTTTTTCCTGGGTGGCTCAAGGGAGAACATTCCTGAGTACAGTGGAACCAAACGTCGCTCTGTCCCTGGAGTTTTTGTCTAGTTTATAGTGGGCGATAAAAGTGTGTGGTTTTGCCCAAGTTGCCGCTGCACAAATGGTATCTAAAGGCAAACGAGCGGTATGGGCTAAAGAGGTAGCGATCGCCCTTGTAGAATGAGCTCTGGGTTTGAAAGGGAGTTGTTGTTTCGATTCAGCATATACAAAATTTATGCAGTCTGAGAGCCATTTGGATAAGGTAACCTTCGTTACCGCCTGTCCTTTCCATTGGTCAGCATATGAGACAAATAGCTGGTCTGACTTTCTGTATTCTTTTGTCCTGTGTAAGTAAAATCTCAGCTGCCTGTGGACGTCCAATTTGTGTAGCGTGTATTCTAACTTATTGGAGTGGTTTTTGAAGAAGGTAGGCAGTTCAATAGATTGATTGATGTTTTGAATCGAACAAACCTTCGGAAGGTAGGACGGATTGGTGCGCAAGGTTACTCTATGTGGGTGAAAAATCATGTACGGGGGTCGGATAGATAGAGCCTGCAACTCTGAAACTCTCCTGGCGGAAGTGATGGCAACCAGAAAGGGTGTTTTCCATGACAGAAATTTTAACGGGGTTGTGGCGGCTGGTTCGAATGGGGGCAGCATGATTTGTGACAGCATGAGATTAAGATTCCAAGGGGCTACTGGATTACGAAAGGGGGGACGGAGGTGAAAGGTACCTTTCACAAAAGCTTTACAAAGCCTGTGGGACATAAGAGAACTATCTTCCCGACCAACATGAAAATTGGATATAGCCGCCAGCTGTACCCTTATTGTGGACGTTGAAGCACCTTCTTGAAAGAGTGTGGTAAGGAAATCTACTATCTTGTGTACTGGAGCCCCGGATGGATCTATACCTTGTTTGGAGGCCCAGTATGCAAAACGGTTCCATTTGCTGTTGTACAATTTCCTTGTAGATGGTTTGTGAGAAGATACAATAATGTGTTGTACTGCAGGGGATAGTAAATCTGACCTGGTTAAGATGGGAAGCGGAGCAGCCAAGCTGTCAGTTTGAGGGACTTGAGGAAGGTGTGAGGAACTCCCGACGAATGTGTCAACAGGTCTGGCTCCGGGTCCAGAATCCATGGTTCCTCCACTTGATGAGATTGAAGGAAGGGAAACCAGATTTGTCGAGGCCAGAATGGGGCTATCAGTATTATGGTCCTCTCCAGACATTTGGCTTTCTGCAAGAACTTGGGAATTAGTGGAACAGGAGGAAAGGCGTAAAGGAGACCCGGGGGCCAATCGTATACCAGTGCGTCCCTGGGGACAACCCCCGGAGGGGGTAACAGGGCAAAGTAGCTTCTGCATTTGGCATTCAATAGGGATGCAAACAGGTTGCAGCAAGGCTGGCCCCATCTGTGGAAAATCTCTTCCGCCACTTGAGATTTGAGGGACCACTCGTGGGGGAACAGGATGGCTCTGCTCAGCCTGTCCGCGATTACGTTGGATGTCCCCGGGATGTGCGTTGCTATCAGAAAGCGTCCGGTGGACTTCGCCCATTGCCAAATTCTGAGGGCCTCTCTGCATAACGGGTAAGACCTGGTTCCCCCTTGCTTGTTTATGTACCAGACTACTGACATGTTGTCTGTCTGAACTGTCACTGTTCCCTGAGGTAAGGACTTGTGAAAGTGTTGCAACGCTAGGAACACTGCCCTCAGCTCTAGGACATTGATGTGCAGGTTGTACTCCAAGTTGGACCACTGACCTTGGACTGTTTGTCCCTGAAAAAATCCCCCCCACCCTATCAGGGAAGCGTCCGTGGTTAGAGTTGCTACCGGACTGGGTAAGACAAACGGTCGTCCTAGTGTTAGATCTTGACTGTGTATCCACCACAAGAGATCCTTTTTGCAAGAGTTCGTGATCAAGATCTCGTGAGATAGTGGAAGCTGTCTGTAAGACCACTGAGCGAATAGCATCCACTGAAGAATCCTCATATGCATCCTGCCTAAGGGGACTACGATAAGGGAGGCTGCCATCAACCCTAGTACTCTTAATATTTGTTGTGCAGGGACTCTCTTGCTTTGGTGAAGGACCGAAATTTGATATCTGAGGTCTGATACTCTTGGTGGGGGGAGAGTAACTCGAGCTAGGGAAGTGTCTAGCTGTACTCCTATAAATAAGATATGCCGTGACTGCGATAAGACAGACTTTCCAAAATTTACCGTTATGCCTAGAGAGGAGCAGAGGCTGATGGTGTAATCCCTGGCTTGCATAAGATGATACTCGGTGGTGGCGGATAGGAGCCAGTCATCTAGATAAGGAAACATCCGGAATCCCCTTCGTCTCAGGTGAGACGCTACTACTGCCATGCATTTGGTGAACACCCTGGGGGCTGAGGTGAGCCCAAAGGGCAGAGCGCGAAACTGGAAATGACTGGCGCCCAGCCGGAAGCGCAGGTGATCTCTGGACGCCCTAGCCATCTTGATATGGTAGTACGCGTCTTTGAGATCTATAGAGCACATCCAGTCGCCCTCCTGCAGAAAAGGAAGGATTGACTGTAGTGTGACCATCCGGAACTTTTCCTTTTTCACGAAGGCATTTAGTTTGCTGAGGTCCAAAATTGGCCTCCAGTCCCCTGTTTTCTTTGGAACTAAAAAGAACCTTGAGTAAGTTCTGGATCCTATTTGGTCCGCCGGGACTGGTTGGATGACTCTGTTTTTGAGCAACCTTCTTATCTCTACGGTTGCCTGGTCTCGCAGACTGGGTGGAACGTCTGGGAGCTTTTTGGGGTTGGGTGGCATTCTGATGAATGGAATGATGTAGCCTCTGGTAACTATGCTTTTTACCCAGGAATCTGATGTAAGATTTAGCCAGGCCTCTGGGTATAAAGCCAAGTGACCCCTGACTGCCTCCAGAGTAGGACAGTCGGGCCTGCACTCAGGAGTGCTGGAAGGGCTTCCCAGAGAAAGTATCTTTGTCGCCCTGATTTTGCGGACCCCCTCTTGCCTCTTCCATTTCTTCCCCCTCCTCTGCCTCTGGAGGGGGCCTCACTTTGGGTGGGCTGAAAAGATCCCCCGAGTCTTTCAGAACCACATTTTTCCGCCTCATTGCCCTTTGGGGTAGGGTCTAGATGGGGCAGAAAAACGGACCCCTACGGCAGACAGGGTCTTCCCTTCTTGCTCACACCTCGTGACAGTCTCCTTTACTTTGGGCCCAAACAAGGAGGCACCATCAAAGGGGGCGTTGGCAAAGGAAGACTTGAAGGCTTCCGCAAAGGAGCATAAGCGCAACCAGGATTACCTCCTTAGGGTGATCGCTGAAGCTGCCGCTCTACTTGACCCTTCGGCTGCATATGAGATAAGCCTCATGGACGAGTTCACTATGGAATTTAGGGTGTTAAGTTGTTCTGTCACTTTCTCGGCGACAGCAGCATCTGTGTTTCCCTGGAGAGCATCTCCCAGTTCCTTAATGAGATCTCTCTGTAAACGCATGAAATGCGTAAGGTAGTTGAGCGATCAGATGGAAAAAGTCACAGAACTAAACACGCGCTTTCCATACCTGTCCATCGTTCTGGAATCCTTATTAGGGGGATGGACAGAGGAAGATGATTCCGACATATCCTTCTTAGTGGCCGCCGCCGCCACCATAGTACCCACGGGAACTCCTTTTGTAAGGTAAGGTTTGTCCTGGGGGGCCGTCATGTATTTGTTTGGCTTGCAGGGGACTGGTTCCACTGTATCGGGCATTTCCCAAGCCCTCCGGGCTATTAGATCCATGAGTTCGTCAAATGGTGGGGTCACCCAGGAGGTAGAAGGTTGAGCCCCAAATGCCTTCAGCAAGACCGATTCATCCACAGAAGGGGTAAGGGTTTGCCAGTCTTCCCTCTGTTTCAGGATTTCCAAAATGTCCGCAAATGAGACATCTTCAGAGGGGAACCGTGGGGACCCTTCTGCTTCATCCAAATCGGTATCAGATGTGAGAGATTCCTGGGGGGAATCAATGTGCCTCCTCTTGCACAATCGTTTCCTCAGAACATCCTCAGCGGGGGCTTCTGGAGATGCATCCGAGGAACCAGGGTCGCCCTGTGGGGCTGTCTGAGGCATTTGGTCTCGACGCTTGGTAGGGACCGAAGGCACAGAAGCAGAACGCGGTCCTTTTGGGGAAGGAGAAGAAGAGACTGATGATGTATGTGTCTGATCAGACAAGACCTTCCTCATGATGTCGAAGGCACCGGTGCCCTGATCCGAGGATCTGACCCGATCTTAAGATGGTGGTCATTTCTCTGGAATTGGGACCACAGGCTCCGACACCGAGGACAGATCCGAACTGATCTGAGCCAAGGCACCGAGGGGAAGAGTCAGAACCGACATCTCGGTTCGACTGTCCCCCCCTGGAACCCAGGAAAGATCTTCGGCTCCGAGACTCTCCGGCTGGTTCCGAAGGAGTCGAGGTCAACGGGGCCGATAGTGCTACTGGAGGCTTCAGCACCAAAGGCTCTATGATCATCGGTTCTTCGATTCCTAACTCCGATGACTCGACGGGTCTCGGAGCAGGAAGTGTTGAGGGGACAGGAATAGTCTCGAGTTTCGAAACCAGCTGGGACAAAACCTCGATTAGTTTGGACAGAGCTGAGTTCTCCATTAGCTTCTGTACCATGCGGTCCACATCGGAGTCGGAAAGCGGCCTTGAAGAACGGGTCGAAGGGGCCGAAGCAGTCACCGAGCGAAGGATAGAAGACGGTGGTACCTCTGACACCGACTCCAAGATCTGAGTCTCGATCAGAGACAAGCGCTCGACGCCTGGCACCGAGGTCATAGGAGCCGGCGTCCGAATCTGGAAAGAGGTGCTCGGAGCCGATGACTTGGGCTCCGACACTCTTGAAGACTTCGACCCCTTCGAAGACTTGGACACTTGTTCAGCCTTGTCCAGGGCCTCTTGAAATTCGGGTTTAAGCAACCCTCTGTCAACCAACTTCCTGCGTCTTTCCAGCATGACCCTCCCACTAAAGGAATGACAAATGGAACAGTCTTCCTGCAAGTGGAGAGGGCTAAGACAGTAGATGCAGGAGGAGTGGTTATCAGTAATGGACATCTTCTGTCCGCACTGACATCTCTTAAAGCTTGATTTGGCTTTCTTTGACATTTTGAAAATATATATATAGTATATGTCCAAAAACACAGCACACTTAGAGAAACACACTATATAAATATATGTGTAAATTTAAATGTCTATAATAATAATAATAAACCAACAGTTTAACTCTAACCTACTATATTATAAAAATATCCAAAACACAGCACACTATAATATATATATATATATATATATATATATAAAAGAAAAAAAGAGTTAAGGCAAAAATTTACAAAGGACTATGTAAAATACTGTCAATCCTGACAGAAAAAACCCACAGGCCTTAACTATTAAAATATTAAACTATCTATTCTACCTAAAAAACACTCTCAAACAACACTCCTATACTATATTACTTATAAAAAATCTAATTTAAACACTAAAAACTAACTATAAGTCGCTAGATGAAAAAATATAGAAAAAATATACTGGCCCGAGCCTCTCATATGCGATCTGCTGCTAGCGGCAAACTAGATCAGCGGGTTAGCACCTGAGGATCATGGGATATTACTGTGCCTTGAGCTTTCTCGAAGATGCGGAGCTGGTGATGTGGCCGACTCGGAGCCGAGGATCGGCTCCGAACCCGTGTGTAAGAACAAAAGGCGAGATTGAACAATTTCACATCAAAGAATTGAAGG
Source organism: Protopterus annectens (assembly GCF_019279795.1). Taxonomy (NCBI): domain Eukaryota; kingdom Metazoa; phylum Chordata; order Ceratodontiformes; family Protopteridae; genus Protopterus; species Protopterus annectens. Next base: position 1,299,996,339 of record NC_056743.1, on the reverse strand, counting down.
AATATATCTGGGAGGGAAAGAGATAAACAGTTAAGTGGGATAAGTTGATCATTCAGTAGAACAAGGTGATTTAGGTTTACCTGATTTGAATTGATATTTCTGAGCTAACAGTTAAGTGTCATACACATAATACAAGCAGGAGGTTATAATTCAAAGTGGAACGGAATGATGAAGCAAGGGGGAAGCTCGAGAGAGAGAGGGATTTTGGATGCAGGTCCTTAAGGAGAATAACAACCATACAGAAAGTTTGAAGTCCTAATGGAGAGATAAGTCAGGAAGCAAAGGAGAGTAGTATTGCTGAAACTGAATTCATTCTCAAGTCTTGAACAGTACACCTTCATGAGGTGGACCCTGTTTTTCACAACATCTCACAAAGATGACACTGATATATAGACTGTATTTATATAGCATACATCATAGAGAGAAGTAAGTGAAAATTTTAAAAAGATACCTGGGTGCACAAGACCAAGGATAAAAAAGTGCCCAATCCTGGTAGGAACACTGTGCCAGGAGTGGAAAAATGACAGTGTAGAATCTTCAGAATAAGGAAACATTCCTACATTGGGGCCAAGCCAGGCCCAGTGGAAGTATGGCTCCCCTGTTGTAGAAGGAAATAGCAGTCCACAAAAATTGACAGGACAAAGAAGAGCCATAAAGACGATACAATGGACCATTGAGGATAAGAAAGAAATTATGTATTGTTACTGTTATGTGAAAAGCCCAGAATTGCCAGACACAAGATATACAAAAAGACTGAGAGAAATTAGAGGAAAGAAAAATACTTCCACAAGAAAAACTGTCAGAATCTTCAAATAAAAATGTGTGTTCATTAAAACAACAAATTTGTGAAAAACATTATACAGGTCAAGAAACTTTGATCTGCTTGGAAAAAGAAGCATCTGAGGAAGTGCGAAAATATAAACAACAAAACCTAGAGATTTTTGAAAAGTACTAAAAAGAAATATGGACATGTGAAAGAAAGAGAGATTTGATATGGTGCAATATTTATGCAAAGTCAAAAGCCAAATTAATCAATACAAAAAAGGCAGCCACAAAGATATTCAAAGAGAAATACAGGCAAAGGCATCCAGATATGGAACATTTCACAACAAAAAAATAATATCACAAAGAGGGAATATAGAAAAAAAAGATTAGTAAAGTATAAGTTAAAACATAGATGCTGAAGTTATGGAATGCCTGCAAAGTGAAGGATTTGGTGTAGAAGGTCTAACACTGGTTACAGCATAGCATAATGGAATGCATTCCCAAAGTAAGGAGAAATAGGAAGATTAGGAGACATCTGAAGAAGAAATATGGACAAGGGTAAGAAAAAGAGATTTAATATGGTGCAACATTTATGCAAAGGAGAAAGCAAAACTAATCAATACAAAAAGAGCAGCACCAAAGATATCTGAAGAGAAATGCAGGCAAAGGAATCCAAACATGGAAAAAAATTACAATACAAACAATAAGAAGACAAAGAGGAAAAGTAGAAAAGGAGATTAGTAATGGAGAAGTTACAGAAACTAAAGTTATGAAGTACCTGGAAAAGTGATGGATTCAGTGTAGAAAATCTAACTCAGAAAGCACCGCAGCAAGACAGAGCAATGGACATCCAAATTAAGGAGAAACCAGTGGAACGGAAAGCAACTGGTAAGGTGCCATATGAAGATATTTTGGAGTCTTCAACAAGAAACCAGTATAAATGTCAACTTCAAGCTGGACGGCTAGGGAAGGAACAGGAAACTGTGGAGTGACAGGCCAGTGAGTTCCCGTATGACAAAGCAACAGATGACACAGGATGAAATTGAAGAGAATGCACCACAGAAAGATGCTATAGAACTTTCTATAGAATGCCCGCAGAAAATGGAGAACAAAAAATGTGCCCTCAGTTTAGAAGAAAATGAGCTAAGAGAAGTGTTCTTGATTTAATAGAGATAGACATATTAAGATCAATGAAATAAACAGACTGCAGAAGGTCAACAAAACACAAAAAGTCAGAAGTTTGATAAAAACAAATGAACACAGTAATTAGGACTGTCCATAGAGATCCATGCGATATAACAGAAATAAACAGGATATATTACTGTGCTGCTAAATTAATAACAAAGTTCTACCACAAGAACAAAAGGCTGTAAGGGGAAAGGAAGGGGAGAAACTGAATACCATCATGGAAGTATCGAATAGAGAAAACTATAAAGCAATTATGACAAGAAGTGTCACTGTTAGAAGAATATAGAAGAGGGACCAGATCAACAAAAATACTTGGAAAGATAGATGTGATAAAAGCAATGCACAGTATTACAACAGATCAGGATCTATCATAAAATATCAAAAATAATAAACTGAAAATCTCAGCAGAGGTGGAAAAACCTAGAAGATATGCAGATAAATAAAAGGAAAAGCATAAAATAAGTAATTTACTGATAACCTAACAAAGTTTTATGGAGAACTGGGAAACAAGGCAAGAGGAACTGAAAGATCACCCAAAAAAAGAAGAAATAGATACATTTTGGGGAAGTATTTATGAAGATCCTGTGGAACATAACAAAAGATGCTAAAAGGATAGAAGAAGTAAAAGAAGGAATAAGAAGCTCAAAGGTACAGGATATGAAATGGGATGAAGTTAACAGCCAGAGAGATTGAAACAAAGTTAAGAAAAGACTCTAACTGGAAAACCCCAGGCCCAGATGCAGTACCCTAACTTCTGGTTAAAAGTATCAACATCTTTGCATGAAGATTTAGCCATCAGTAAGAACTATTTATATGTACACCCCGAAGAGACACCAGCCTGGCAAACAACAAGAAAAACAATGTTACTACTTAAGAGTGAATCTGCAAGCTACCCTAAAAGCTACAGACCAATAACTTGCCTTCTGAAGATGTATAAATTATACAATGGAATTGATGCTGACACAGTTTAGTTTATAGTCATTCAGAAGAAAACTCAATTATGGCAACAGAATAAAAGAGCAATACAAAATGTCATATGGAACAAAGGATCATTTGTTGCTAAATAATGTCATAGTGAAGAACTGTAAAAAGGGGAAGAAGCGAAGTATGGCATGGATTAACTACAAAAAAAGGATTTGACAGTATCCCACCATTCATGGGTAAAAGAGTGCCTAAAAATGTATGAGATACACCTACACTGATCGATTACATCACAGTGAACATGAAAAAGTGGCAGACCACTTTGCAATTAAGCCAAGATAAAGGACAAATTATTACTCCAGGGATAAAAATCCAAAGGGGGATATTCCAAGGTGATTCTCTTGTTACCGCTGCTAATCTGTTTTGCCCTTAACCTATTAAGCTGTCTACTTAACAGATTAGGCTATTGCTATAATTTGGCTTCTAGAAAACACCAAAGTGTAAAGACTTCTCATCTTCTCTTTGTCGATACTTTAAAACTGTATAGGTTATCAGATGATGAACTGAAAGCACAACTGCAAGTAGTCAAAATTTTTTCAGATGATATAAGAATGTCATTTGGTCTTGATAAATGTGCAAAAGCAACCTTTAAAGCAGGAAAGCAGCAGCACGAAGAAAACATCAGTTTGGGACAAGAAAGTGATATAAAAGAACTTGAGCAAGAGGGAGTGTATAAATATTTGATAACTGATGAAGGATCAACAATAAAACATGAACAAATGCAAATAAAACTCAGTAAGGAATATTTTAGATTTAAAATACTCCTGAAAACAGCACTAACATCTAGGAACAAAATTCTAGCTACAAATCAATTTGCTCTTCCTGTCCTAACTTACAGTTTTGGAGTGATTGACTGGCCCCAAAAGGTGTTGGACAGCTTAGACAGGAAAACAAGAAGGATGCTTCATGTTCATCAAATGATTTATACCAAGATTATAAATTCCCCATTCCGAAGGAGATATGGGCCTCCTTGAAATTGATTATATGTATAAACTGGCAATCGTGGGACTGCAAACATATCTGCTGACATCACAAGACCCAAATGAAGTGAAAGTTTTGAAACATGAGGACAATAAATCTAAGCTGACTTCCCTGCTTAGTCTAGCAAAAGCATATCAGCACCAAGTGGGAATGGAAATCACGTCAGGAGTAGATAAAAATCAGGCAGCAACAGAATGTGCCAAAATACAAAAGAAAGACTATAAGGTGAAGACCTATAACAATCTTATCTCCCCTCACCAAAATACTTGAAAATGTATTCAAAAACAATTGCTAGACTGTCTCCTGCAGGAAGAACTCCTATCCTCTATACAACATGGCTTCTGTTCTTCCCATAGTACTAACACTGGCCTTCTAACCTACATAAATACCTTCAATAAAGCTAGAGATAATAGCAAACTAGACTCTTCCTTATTTCTCAGCTTGTCTAAAGCCTTTGACAAAGTTTGTCACTGAAAACTTCTACTTCAAATGTCCTCACCAAGTCTCTCTCAGCCCACCCTTCTGTAGTTCAAAAGTTACCTGTCCAATAGGTTTCAGTCGGTAAAATTTACCTTCCACCGTTTCTCCTTTCCTCCCAGTCAATACAGGTGTAACATAAGGCACTATCCTTGGTCGCCTCCTCTAACATTTTCACCAGCAGCATCTACATTTCCACATAACAGGTCACCATAACACAATACACAGATGATTCCATTCTCATTTGTAAATCTGACAACATGTTACACCTTCAAAAAACTACTCAGGAAGCTTTAACAGCCACGGAAACATGTTTTCATAACTCAAAACTCATGCTCAACCCAAAAAAGACCAAACTACTACTTTTTCCCCAAATCCCTCATGAAAAAACAAAATTTAATATCCTCTCCCTTGATAATACAACTACTGAAGTCACTTTTCACAGCAAACTATTAGGGGTGATAATCTTACATTTGACCTACGTATACAAAATTCCAGAAGAAAAACTTATCAAATACTAGGGATGTTTTACAGCTCAAAAAATGTATTACAGACGCAACTAAAACAACACTTGACACTACTTATCTCTTCCCCATTCTTCTTTATGGCACTCCTATCCTTACTAACCTCCAGGTTTCACAATTGAAACTTGAACAATGCTAGAACAAAGTTGCTAACTTTGCAACATATACCCCATAATTCTGAAATAATCAGGGACATATTGCAACAGAATCAGGGAAAAACCCAGAAAAAAATCAGGGAAAATCACAGACATTTTTAAAATATTAATACTATTAACATTAGACATTGGTAGAATAAAAGAATGTTAATTACTATACATTTTGTGAAATAAAAGAAATCTATAACTCTTACTGCCATTTTTTATTGAGTATAATTTACCACCTTTCCTCCAGGAATCACCAATTTTAGGAGGGATTAAGAGGGAGAGATCTAAATTTTGGTGTCAAAATCAGAGACATCCCTGGAAATCAGGGACAGCTGAGAGGTATGCATACCCCTTTTAGAACCCACCACTGCATAGCACTGAAAAGCTTAAACTGGTTTGAACTGCCATATAAGCTAACATATACACAATTTCTTACTACATATAAAATTATTCAGCATTCATCTGCTTGTCACAAAGATGACTTCTTGAAGGCTGTTTGGCCGAGGAGCTAAAGTGCAATAAACAAGTGGAACGGAGCCTGGTGTTGTTTTTCTATTTAGATATTTTTCACTGATTTTTTTGTAGTCAGTGTTTGCTGTGGTTTTTATTGATAATAGTACACTGCAAGCTCCAACAGATGGTTTTAAAACATTTTTTTTCTTTAAGTACCATATACATTGAAACACTGCCTATAAGAATGCATTTTACAGAATGTCTAGACAAAGTATGAATTAAACACATATAAAACTTCTAAATGTAAAAAAAGTCTACCAATTTAACAATGTGAACACAGACAACATTTTGCATAAGTTATGTTTAGGTACTGCACATGTAACAAACAATTGTTGCATTCATTTCTTAATTTCATGCACATTTTATACCACATCAACATTTACAGTTAATTGTTCAGATTCAGAATCATTTTGTAGATGAATGGAGTCCATCTTTCTCCAACAAGGTTTACTCTTGATTCTAAAACGTAACTACTTAGACCTGTGAGGTACACTGAAATCCAGAGTATTAACATGCATAGTATTGAAATTATGTACTTTGCACATTCAGTCTGAAGACTATATCCAACTCCACTCATTCATTCTATGATTAACCACTTAGTCATTAAGTGCAGGGGAACTAATCCTGAATGGGGTACCACTCCATTAAATGATGTGCACATTCACTCATTCTCGCACAAAATGTATACTACAAGTATAAGCAATATAGAAGAACATCAGTCACCTAAAGCACTTCTCCGGGATGTGGGAGGAACCCACAGCACCTGTCAAAAATTCTTGTAGACACCGGACGATATGTATTCTTCACACAGAAGACACCCCTACTGAGAACTAACCTGGAAAACCAAGCAATGTTAGGCAGCAATGGTAACTACTGTGGTCAATGTCCCACACTCATCCATCTACAAAATTTCTATATGAAAATATTCTGAATTTGCAGATATAAGCAACTGTATAACATGATGTACAATAAAAAATAAACTTCGCATGTTAAAAATACATGAAAAGAACCTGTGTCATACAATGGAATAAAATATTTGGAATGGATAAACACGTGAAATGGTCTTTATGCTGACATTCCAGGAATGTCAGCGCCTTTTTTTCCTCTCTGGGTCTTTTGACATAGCATTTTTGAGATTATTGCAGACTGCAGGGTAAAAGCCCTTGGGTTTACAAGTAAAGATACGACTGTGGTTTGTCTTGCAGGAAAACTCATATCTTATAATTGGGGTATTTTCATCTGTTTTGTTCCCAGTTCTCTGTTTAATAACTTAAGTAAGAGCAGTAAGAGGTTTGCAAGAATTCTCTTATCTATGGCAGAGTGACTTTCTCTTATGTTTGCGACAGAAAGGGGGATTACAGTAATGCTGACTTCATTAGCAACCTTCTTATACCAGACAATGTGCATAATGTGTTTGATATCTCGACCAGAAGAGTTATAGCTCCAATACTGGGGTTGTGAAACACAACTGAGAAATGTTTTACTCAGTTTGACTTCCTGGATAAGAAGTGGCCTGGTCTTTCCTGGAGTGGGGGTAAAGTGACAGATCTGGTTCATGCCTGTGGGTCAGAGGTTGTATAAATATCTGTAGATGTTGACTATCAGATACTGGCAGATGGACTTTAGTATTATTTCTTTGATTGCTACTGGTATGTAGAAAGCTGGGTTTCAAATTGTCTGAGCTTTGCATTTATGCTGCTGTTATTAAGGGAAAGAAGGGAGGGGAATTAGTTCACACCTGTTTACCTACAAGGGGAGAAATCATCATCAGATCTCTGTGAAATAGTAGGAACTGGGGAGTCTAGACCTAGAAATTTGCGATATGAATATGTTTCCTTTTAAATAAACAAACTTTTAGGATACTTAAGAATAAATTCTGACCTATACTGACATATAAACAAGTACAGCATTCCTTCTTGATGCTTGGAAACAACAGGGCTGTTAACTTAATTACACTACCTTTCTCTCAAGCTACCTGTGAGAAATCCTTTTATGAAACTGCTCCTGCTTCTTGGAGCAAGCTACCCAAATGAACTAAATTATTTAGATAATCTCTTACAATTAAAAAAAATTTAAGGGATTTCATTCTCAAGAATACAATTGTGCATGTTTCAGAGATGGTGGTAAGCTTAGTATTTGGCAAGTTGAGACTGTAACTCTTTGCCAGCATAGGAGATTGCCTGATCAGCCCTTATGTAAAAATTTGTAAATACTAGATTTCAAAACATTTTTTAATGTGCATTACATAAATATGTATTCCAATTAATTTTGTTCACTTTAATCCAAATTATTTGATAGTGCAGCCTGATACTGGATGATCTTCAATGCTTCCTATGTATGAAGTCACTATCTGCTGTTTCTTGGCTATTAAAATTGTCTTTGCCGTATGGCTTGGGTTATGGCCAAACAGGGTCCTGTACTAGCTCACACACCTGATTACCAAACTAGACAAAAAAAATATGTGTGTGGCTGTCACGCACGTTAGAAGTGAAACCCAGTTTGGTTTCGTCAAGGGTAGTGTAATTTATATAGCCAGTCCTGATCTGGATGCAAAAATTCATTGCTTATATCTATATAAACACAATATGAAGATTAGCCACAAGGCTTAGTTCCCATTCCACCCATAGGTGTTTTCTTTTCTCTGGATACACAAACGTATTTTCAAAGCACACCTATGGGTGGAATGGGAACTAACCCTTGTGGCAAATGTTGATATTGTGGGTATATAGATATAAACAATGAATTTTTGCATCCAGATCAGGATCGGCTATATAAATTTAAGGTACAAGCTACATGCGATACACAACACACAGTGTATCCTGCCCACTGCGTAATATGTGAAATGTTATATTGGGAAAACTGCACACTTAAGGAGAGGATTAGAGAACAGATTTGTCACATAGGTAAACAAATGAGAAGTAATGCCCTGGCCAAACATGTTACGAATACTAATAGTCAGCATAAATTTAAGCGTATGGCCATTGCTAGGAGTTTTGTGAGTTTGGGGGGGGGGGCACATGCAATAAAACAGAGGAACTGGAAGCTAGATGGATAGTTTTATTCAGAGCTGATATGGGACATGGTCTCAATAAACAAATACCACTGAGACCAAAGTTAAAGACCAGACCTCTACGTAGATAAAGCAGCTGTTTTTAAGAATATGTATTTTAATTATGTGTGTTTATATTGCACAAAGTACATAAAAAATATACAAAAAAATATACATTTTAGAATTTTCTTTGAATTCTTAGTTATTTTGTGGTTACTATACAGCTTTAATATTTTATAGTAATGGAATGCATATAGTCATGTGATGAATTGTCATGTAATATTTAAAAGTATGACTAGTTTCAGTTTGTTTTTATGCACCTGAAAAAGCAGATGTGAAACCGCTTGTGCCTGTTTAAAGTTTTATAACCTGGAGCCTATCTTGTGTTCTCCTGTTGTTTATGGATACTTTGCTGTGGACACAAGGACCTGCAAACGATTGCTTTTTATTGTTCTTGCCGGTTTTTATTATTCTTTGTATCACTCGGAGTTGCATGGACATGGCTGACAATGATGAGTTAATTGAATTGGACTACACTCCTTCTTCAGAGCATACTGCTTTGAAGACTAAGGTAGACACTTCTGTGAACAATTTTACTAAGAAAACTAATCCGTTGTTATCTGCTATTCCAGAGGATGTAAGAGGCGAAGATCATACTGTGGATGTTATTCTGTTAAAGAGTAATTTACTTAATTTAGAAAAGGAATTATTTAAATTGAAATGTAACCAGTATCAATCTTTTCATCTTGAAATTTGTGTAAAAAAAGGCATTATACCATGTGGGTTACGTATTTTAAAAATGCATTCACATGTACCTGATTCCATGCTTCTGAGTGAATGGCAGAAACTCAATACAAATACTAGTTTGGCCTATCTGAGACTTCTTGTAACTACTGCTGATACTGAGGTGAAAACCATAAGTTCTACCATTAGCACCTTATACAATTAACTACTGAATCAATTTGGTGCTGCCATGGTGGATAGACACATATCTGAGGTGTTTGATTCAGTAGCCGCTGAAAGGAAACTTTTGAAAACAAAATTAAGCAAACTGGAGAGAGACCAGACTGATTTTTGCCTTGGCCATGTTTTTACTTGGCCAAGAACACAAGAGACTGTGAATAATACGGCACAAGACAGGTAAACTGGTGTCCTGCTTAATTCCACCTCTGCCTTCAGCAGCTAGTCAAAATGTCGTTTCTCAAGTGAACGCGACGTCGACGAATGACATCACATACACACAAGACATAGAGTGAAGGAACTAGGGGCTAGGACATAGACAGTGCAAGTTGAAGCACAAATTCATAATGTAGCTAAAGAAACAACATATTTCAACCCTATTGAGAAGCAAGGCACAGTCCATTCTGCCAACAGTGATTTTTTTAGAAAACAGAGGCGTGCAGCCTTTGAATTTCCCACGACCTATAAGAGAACAGAAGCTACGTGCTTTAAAACAGCAGAACAGAGGTCGCAGCAGGAGCAGGACCAAGAGGAAACACGATGGGTTCAATGAGAGCCCATACAACATAAAGAAAGCATTTTTCAACCAAAGAAAGACTTAGTGTGGGATTTATCCAGTCATGTCCTGTCTGAAGATGAGTTTAATTTGTTACAAAAAGGACTGTCTTTTATACTCACTGGTAGGTCTGATTTTGCAGATGTCATATTTGTTATAAAGATGTTTACACGTAATTTGATGTTAAAAATGCAGTTTAATGGTACAGAGACTACACAAATGCAAGGTAGTAATCTTTGTAAAAAACCTAGCATATTTATGCCTGCAGTTAACCCATTAGTCAATGCTTTTGAAAAAATGTACATAGAGGATGTACACAAATTGAATGATTATAATAGGCAGAAACATTATAAGGGGCAAAAGTCTTATAACTTAACAAAATTAGAGCATGAAGCTTTACTAGGTTTACAGAAGAATGACATAATAGCAATTAGGCTTGCAGACAAGGGAGGGCCTATAGTTATTATGGATAAAAGTAAATATGATTCCATTATGTTACACATGCTGAAGGAAGATGTTTTTTTATGAGAAATTGCCTTCTGCGAGGGTTAAGTTGCTCATAGAAAAAGTGCATAAGCAATTAAAAGATATGTTTTTGAATGGAATGATAAACAATAGTCTATTATATTTTTTATGGTATCCTCACCCACTACACCCATTATTAAAAGTTTTGCCTAAACTACACAAGAGCACTACTGACCCACTCATGAGGCCTATAGTGCCTGGTAGAAACTAGTGCACTGAACCGGCATCCATTTTTATTGAAAAGAGTTTGAGACCACTTTTAAATAGTAGAGAGCATGTGTTAAGAGATACTGAACAGTTTTTGAGAGATCTTCACATTTTCAACAATAACAACCCTATTAAAGGTTTTCTTATGGCAACACTTGATGTGGTCTTTCTTTTTACAGTTATACCTAATATGATTGGGTTGGAAAGTTTAACTAGGTTTATGGAACTGTATTCTGATTTCTCTGAAAGTAAAATTACATTAATTAGGAATTTACTGAGCATTGTCATAGAAAATAATGTTTTTCTGTTTGGTGATGACCTATACTGGCAGCGTAATGACGTAGCTATGGGCACATCTTGTGCCAATAGCTATGCCAACGCTGTCATGGTTGTATGGGAACATGAGTATTTATTGCGTGGCCCATATCAAAACAATGTTTTGTTTTTTTCGTAGATTTGTAGATGATCTGTTTATATTATGGGCTGGTACAGAAGAGGAGTTCTTGGAATTTATTATGTACTTGAATGCAACCATTACTTTTTTAAGGTTTACATCTTTTGTTTCATATGAGAGAATAAACTTTTTGGATGTTCAAGTAAATATTGAAAAAGGGAACATATATACATGTTTGTACAGGAAGGAATGTCATGTTAACCATCTTTTAAATAGAGGAAGTATGCACCCTACCTATGTGATTGACAATGTCATTAGGAATCAGGTTTTTAGAGCATCTAGGTTGAACGTGAGGGATGCAGATTTAAATCAACGGTTGAATAATACAAGGAATGAATTACTGGCCAGAGGTTATGGGGAAGAGACATATACAGAAACAGATACAAGAAGCAGTTAACTTGCGACATACTAAGGCTAGAACTTATTATTCAGATAGATGGTCTGAGGAAAGAGAGCAGTGGTGACATGCCTAAGTTAAAAGTGTCATTAAGCTTTTCTACTGATGCTGGGTCGTATATGAACATTATACATAAACATTGGGGGATTCTGACAACTGATAAGGCGGTCACAAAATGGATAGAGAATGAACCTAACTTTTTGTTTAGAAATCAAAAGTCTTTGAAAAGACGTTTATGTGTATCCAGAGAAAAGAAAGCACATATGGGTGGAATGGGAACTAACCCTTGTGGCAAATGCTCATATGGTGGGTAAATAGATATAAGCAATGAATTTTTGCATCCCGATCAGGACTGGCTATATAAATTTAAAGTACAAGCTACTTGTGATACACAGCACATAGCGTATCTTGCCCACTTCATAATATGTAAGAAATTTTATATTGGGAAAACAGACCGCACACTTAAGGAGAGGATTAGAGAACACATTTATCACATAGGGAAATAAAGCAGAAGTAATGCCCTGGCCAGACATGATATGAATACTAATAGTCAACATAAATTTAAGGTTAAGGCCATTGCTAGGAGTTTTGTGGGTTTGGGGGGGGGGGGGGACACATGCAATAAAAAGTACAGTTTTGTACCTACCATAAATGTAGATGTTCGAGGATCCACATTGCTGCAGTCCTAACTATTGGGTAGTCCGCTGTCCAGTCGGCCCGAATACCAAAGTATATGGCTGACGTCGGTCACGGCGCATTAGACTGACGTCAGTACGTCAGGGTACTAATGCGCATGACCGACGCCATATCCTCAGTCTTTTCTTGCCCCAGATGTCAGAAGACCCTAAAAAGACAAGGCCAAAACCAAAAAACACCAAACATACCTGCACCAAAAATATATACAATATATACAAAGGTACCAGAATATAATCTCACCTACAGAACCACCCCTAAACACAGAGGGGCAGGAGGGAGGGTAAATTGGACTGCAGCAATGTGGATCCTCGAACATCTACATTTATGGTAGGTACAAAACTGTACTATGTTCTTCATCCCACATTGCTGCAGTCCTAACTATTGGGTAGAATCCCAAAGCAGAGGTAAGGGAGGCTGGCAAATCATAAGGAAGCAGGAGCTGACAACATGCCTTGCAAAATAGCTGTGGCAAAACCAGCCCTAGACTTAGAGTAGAGAGGAAGGTGGTAATGCTTAGAGAAAGTATGCACTGAACTCCAAGTAGCTGCCTCCAAAATATCCTTAGTTGCCACCCCCCTTAGAAATGCTGTTGAAGTGGCAGTAGCCCTAGCGGAATGAGGCCTAATCCCAGCTGGAATCTCCTTGCCATGATGGGAATAACAAAATGCAATGCAAAACCCAATCCACCTAGAAATAGTTTGTTTTGACACAGGCTTGCCCTGCGAACTCAAAGCAAAAGAAACAAACAACTGCTGAGACTGCCTAAAATCCTTAGTCCTGCTTAAATAATAACGCAATTGCCTGTGTACATCTAAAGTGTGCAAAATCTTTTCCCCTTTATTTTGGGGATCTGCATAAAAAGTAGGCAAATGAATAGTTTGGTTTAAAGCCACACTAGAAACCACCTTAGGCATAAAGGAAGGATTAGTACGTAATGATACCCTATCCTTATGAAAAATCAAACAAGGCTCAACCGCCATAAGGGCCTGCAACTCAGAAACCCTTCTAGCAGAAGTAATGGCCAACAAAAAAGCAGTCTTCCATGACAAGTATTTCAGTTCAGCAGTAGCCGAGGCTCAAAAGGTTGTAGAGTAAGTTTCTCCAACACAAAATTGAGGTCCCAAGCAGGAGTAGGAGCTCTACGTGGGGTCTTATATTCTTTGCCCCTCTAAGAAATTGCTTGAACAAAGGATGTGAAAACAATGGTGGGTCACAATCATAGTGAGCTGAAATTGCTGCAGCATGAATCTTAATAGAAGAGAAAGACAAACCTTTGTCCAATAACTCAGTAAGATATTGAAGAGCCACACACAAATTAGGCTCAGAAATCTCCAAATTCTTTGCTGCAGTCCAAAATAAAAATCTCTTCCATTTTTCTGCGTACACTTTCCTTGTACTAGGTCTTCTGGCTTCCATAATCACATTTAAAACTTGTTGAGGAAGCTGAGACCTGCCGTCTTTCAAAACAGAATATGCCAGGCTGTTAGATGAAGAGAGTGAAGCTTGACATTGAGCAGACGACCGTCCCTCTGAGACAACAGGTGTGGAATCAAGGGTAAAGGCCATGGAGGCTTCCTTACCAGACTCCTCAGTAATGGGTACCAGTGCTGCTGAGGCCAATCTGGAGCTATTAAAATCATCCTTGGCTTGTCTTGTCTGACCTTTAGAAGCACCTTTGGGAGAAGAGGCAGAGGTGGAAAAGCATACACATGAAGATTTTTCCAACTGAAAGAAAGAGCATCCACTTTCCAAGCTGTGTGATGAAATCCCTTCGTGCAAAACTTTGGCAGCTGGTGGTTTAGTGGAGAAGCGAACAGATCTATGTCTGGAGTTCCCCATGACACTGTCAATTTTTGAAATACATGAAGATCCAGTTTCCACTCGTGGGGATCCATGATTTGTCTGCTTAACACATCTGCTAAGGAGTTCTGTGCTCCCGGCAGAAACCTTGCCTGAAGAGTTAGTTGCAAACTGAGCGCAGTCTCCCATAAAATCATTGCTTGTCTGCACAATGGGTAAGAATGTGTTCCCCTTGTTTGTTGATGTACCACATGACAGTTGTGTTGTCTGTTAGAATCAACACCTGCCCTGGAAGAAGTAACTCCTTGAAAGCCATTAATGCAAACTGGACTGCTAACATCTCTTTCATGTTGATATGTAGATGCTGTAGTCTGGCAGGCCACTTGTCTTGTATCCACTTTCCATTTAGATGAGCTCCCCAAGCAATATCTGAGGCATCTGTCGTTAGAATCTGACTTGCCTCTGGCCGGGTCACAGAGAGTCCCTTGTTTAGGTGACATTCCTGAGCCCACCACAAAAATTCCTTTTGAATGCAAGGTATTATTTGAATGACAGTGTCCAAATCCTGGCAGTGCTGTGTCCACAGATTTTTGAGATACCATTGTAGCTTCCTCATATGCAGTTTGGCATTGGGAAGCACCAGAATACAAGATGCCATGAACCCTAAGGCTTGAAGGACTGTCCTTGCAGTCAGCCCGGACTGAAGAGATAGTTGATGGAAGTAACTGGAAAGATTCTTTTGTTTGTCCGGGGTTAAAAAGGCCATCTGGGCTGCTGTATTCAGTCTCACACCCAGAAAGCACATGTCTTGAGAGGGTACTAGACTGGACTTTATTTCGTTCACAGAATACCCTAGGCATCTTAGCACTGCTATGACATATTCCAAATGCTGTAGAAGGTCTTCCTTTTCTTGAGCCAGAATCAGGCAGTCGTCCAAGTAAGGATAGATTTGAATTCCTTTTAGCCTGAAGTAAGCTATCACTGGAGCCAGAACCTTTGTGAATACTCTGGGCAGTAGATAAGCCAAAGGGCAATGCAGAGAACTGATAATGAGAATTTCCAGCTCGAAAACGCAGATACTTCCTGCAACTTAGTCTTATTGGCACATGAAGGTAAGCTTCCTTGAGATCTAAAGTTACCATCCAGTGATCTTTGCCCAGCAGAGGTAAAAGTTGTTGTAACGTCAACATTTTGAACTTGGGAATGTCCAAATAAGTGTTGAGGATAGATAAATCCAAAATTGGTCTCCACGTGTTCCCCTTCTTTGGTACTAGGAACAGGCGAGAATAAAATCCTAGGCCCTTTTCTGGCACAGGAACTGACTGAATAGCCCCTATTTGGAGCAACAGAGAAATTTGCTTGTGAGCCTCTGTTCTCTGTAGAGGAGGAATGTCCGGCATGCCTTTGAAAGGAGGCAAGGTATGGAAATAAAACCTGTAACCATGGTGAATGATATCCAGAACCCATCTGTCTTGGGTAATTAAATCCCAATTTTCTTTGAAAAGAGACAGCCTTCCTCCCAAAGGTGCTGCCAGGCGAGAATGCACTGGCAGCTGAAAAGGCAGGTCATTGGGTCTGCTTACGAAAGGACTGACCCCTGCCCTCACCAGAAGTCTGAGCAGGTGAACTCCCTGTCCTAGGCCTAAAGAACCTTGAGCTCTGCTTCTACCACGTCTAGACCTACCCCTAGACTGGGAATCATAAGCAGGATAAGTCCACCCCTTAGTAGGCCAATTTCTACTAAACTTCGTAGGCTGCACCTGCAAAAAATCCTTAACAGTTTGCATAGACTTAGCCTTGTCCTCCATTTTCTTTAAAACTGCTTCCACAGGCGAACCAAACAACACATCAGACTGTAAAGGAGCATCCAAAATCCTTGTCTTAACATGCTCAGCTAAGTTCTGATCCCTCAACCAGGCGTGCCTACGAAGAACAGAACCAGTGGCAGCCACCCTCGAGGAGGCCTGCACAGCATCAAAACCACACTGCAAGGAATGCTTACCCACCTGTTCAGAAACATGAACTAAATCCTGCAATTCTTTACACTCAATACCTTCAGCCAGAGCATCCACCTTAGACTTCAATTGTGAAAGGAGATAATTCTGATATTTTAACATATGAAACTGACAATTCAACGCCCTCACGGCTAAAGTGGAAGAAGTATACACCTTCTTTCCCCATCTATCCAAAGCCCTTGCCTCTTTATCAGGAGGAACAGGATTTTTAACCACAGAAGCCTTCACACCTTTAGGCCCCTGAGAGACAGTTTCTGGGTCTGCCCTAGGACTCTTAAAAGATACTTATGGGCTTCAGGCACCCTATAGTACCTATCCGGTTTAACTGGGGCAGGAGGCAAAGAGTCAGGATTCAGGGAAGCCTCTGCAAAAACATCTTCTACCACATTCAGAACAGGAGGTATAGCTAAAGGCCTATGCTGGGGTAAAAACAAGAATTCTCTAAGCCTCTTCCTGGAATCAGAGAAATCTTGACCTTCCCATTTAAAATGCTCCCTCATGGAATGCAGAGTCTCTGAAAATGAAAAATCCTCAGGAGGCGAAGCTGAAGGAGTAGAATCATCCACATCAGAATCAGAATAAGGAGGATACTCCTGCAAGTCTTCAGCCGAAGACTCAGAAGCCTCTGAACATTGCTCAAAA
Source organism: Protopterus annectens (assembly GCF_019279795.1). NCBI lineage: Eukaryota > Metazoa > Chordata > Ceratodontiformes > Protopteridae > Protopterus > Protopterus annectens. The sequence goes on along the minus strand of NC_056743.1, from coordinate 1,299,979,466 downwards.
CTCTCAAACTCAGGTTCCACCCTAGGCCTCTTATCAGGAGGGGGCATAGAACCTCTAATCATTGTAATCAAATCCTCTGCCATTTTTAGCATATGCATCTTAGGCAAAGACCCTGAAACACTCGGAGAAACCCCCACTGAAGCTAAAGCAGGCCTGCCTCTTAAAGAAGCCTTAGAAACAGAAGGCGAGGCCCTAACCACCTTAGGAAGAGAGGGAAGAACAGCCACCTGAGAAGCCCCTTCAGGCTGGCCTACTTCCTGAGATACATCCTGTAACAGTAAAGTTTCTCCCTGAGACTCCAAAGAAACTCCTGGCAGAACCTCCGGCTCCACTGAGCCTTCTAAAGAACCGGCGTCCGGGACTGTCGGTTCTTCCACTCTAGGCTTCCCTGCTTTGTCCTTGCGCTTTTTGGCTGAAGCGGCGCGGAGCATCCGGCGGCATTTTATAATTACAACGCTTCCCAAACACTAACCTGGCACAGTCTAACCTTCTCTTAATAGTGCGTTTGTTAAACCTAGCACAAGAGCGGCATCCAACAACGTCGTGCTCAGGCCCTAAACAAGGTATACACAAAGTATGGTAATCCCTATGAGGTATCTGTTTCCCACAAGAAATACAGTTATTCACTTTTTCTGACATCCGGTTAAATACTGAGGCAAGAAAATACCAAAATATTCCCCAACGGGGTACTTAGCCAACTTTGATTCGGTCTGAAACTCTGACTTCAGAAACTTTCAGAACGCCAACCTGCACTCGCAAAAACTGCTTCTGCATCGGACCATGCGGCAAAAAAGACTGAGGATATGGCGTCGGTCATGCGCATTAGTACCCTGACGTACTGACGTCAGTCTAATGCGCCGTGACCGACGTCAGCCATATACTTTGGTATTCGGGCCGACTGGACAGCGGACTACCCAATAGTTAGGACTGCAGCAATGTGGGATGAAGAACATCAGAGGAACTGGAACCTAGATGGATAGTTTTATTCAGAGCTGATATCGGACATGGTCTCAATGAACAAATACCACTGAGACCAAAGTTAAAGGCCAGACCTCTAAGTAGGTAAAGCAGCTGTTTTTAAGAATATGTATTTTAATGTGTGTTTATATTGCACAAAGTATATAAAAATATACAAAAATATACATTTTAGGATTTTCTTAGAATTTTTAGTTATTTTGTGGTTACTATACAGCTTTAATATTGTATAGTAATGGAATGTATATAGTCATGTGATGAATTGTCATGTAATATTTAAAAGTATGACTAGTTTCAGTTTGTTTTTATGCACCTGAAGAAGCAGATGTGAAAGCTCTTGTGCTTGATTAAAGTTTTATAACCTGGAGCCTATCCTGTGTCCTCCTGTTGTTTTTGGATACATTGTGAGATTTTATTTCATTATTTAAAGATGTGTTTGTAGTGTTTGCACTCTTCTGAAGAAGTTCCATCTGTAGAAGGAACAAAGCTGCTTACTGTATCAACAAACTGTGACATCTAGTTGGTAACAAGACTTTTTCATTTTTAAGTTCCTGTTTGTATTGTTTATGACTTTTTGGTTGTTGGATGTGGTTTCCTATAGGGTGTCACAGGAATTATTTGAAGGGGATGTACATGATGACAGTGGTGCTATTGAACCCCCCCCCCCCAATTGCAATGTTGTTAATCTTATTAACTCAAATATCAAATAAAATGGTTAGCATACTGGATAACACTGGCAACTCAAGATGGTGGGAGGGGTTGTTTTGCAAGACTGCTGCCTGAGAAAAGAGGGTCAAAAATACCCCATGGTTCTATTAGGCACAGTAGCACTACCACTAAGTGGGTCTGTGAGCAACTGGGTACTGTAGGATGTCCACTGTGCATCACAAAATGCAGATTTAGGGGGGACTGGTTCAAAAGAACCTTTGAATATACTAGCAATAATGGGAAATGTCTCTGGATGTAGAGAGACACTTAAAGGCAAAAAGTGTAAGTTTGAAAAATAACTTGAAAAATACAGGGGCTTGCAAACAGTGTTTTTAATGTGATAGTATTGTGGCAAAACATGTCCGCAAAGGACTTAGATTGTATGATGTTTTGAATGGACTGGTTGAGGGCTAGGTATTACATGCTAAACTGTTGGAGATGTTTGAACTGGAATTGAACAAATAAAGGTAAAGGCGAAAGACAATAAGATGATGATGAAGAAATTTGAGGAGGATATTCGATTGTTACATGGTGAGATTATTAAAGATTTCTTATTCCCAACCTATGAAGACATGTTTTGTAAGATCTTTTGAGTTAGTTGAACACTATTGTGAGAATATCACAAAAACAAAAAAATTGGGATTTCAGAATGAAAAAGGTGTACACTGTACCACCAAAAGATAAAGGTGTTGGCGATAACATAAGTAATCCTGGTGACCACAAGTACATTTGTGAAGTGGTAAACCAAAATAGACAGGAAGGAACTGATTTTTTAGAACCACCAGTTCCCTTCAGAAGGTCACTGAAGCTGCAAGAGAAAGAAGTGGACTAGCAGCAGAGCAAGCAATGCTGGTTTTCGCAATTATGATATGCTAAGCAACAGATACCAACAGAATTCCAACAAGAAGGGAAAATTATTTTAATCAACAGATTTTCATGCTGAAAGAGGATTTATTCTTGACTTTGATGGTTTTAAAATTTTTATTTATAGTTATTTGGATATTACTCCATTTTATGACAATTTTTTTAAAAGGCTTTACTTTTGAGGCAGTCACACAGGTTGATAGTGTGGGCCTTTTAAAAGACTATGTCTCTAATGGAAACAAGTAACCTGTAAATGGTCCATCTCCCAGCCCCATGCTTATACTTATCAAGGGTAACAGAACTTGTCAGAGATTTGGGATGCATAGCTAGATTTAAAAAGGCCCTTGTTGTCATTAGCCTAGTAAACACCTATGAACTTGAAATAATTTATTAGACAGTTGAACCTGGATTTAATTTACTGAATTATTTATTATTTTTGCAGATAAACGATCAAATGAGAGTGCTCTAAGAACTCTGACTAGATCCAATGTGTTTAATCCGACTTTAGTACCCCCCTTTGGCTTTACGTGGCAATCTCTGTGAAAATGCTATTAGGCAGACAGCAGTAATGAGGCAACGTGACATATAATTTGATGACTGTTGAAAAAGATCTTATAGTAAAATTACTGAATGATTACGGCAATTCATATTATAAAGCCAGGTAAAGGTGGGGGGCTGTGATGATGGACAGTATCTCTTACAGAATTATTTAGAGGAGCCTCTAAGAATGAAGCAAATACAGCATACCCTAGGCTTGATTTGTGGGTGGAGGATTTATTCTTGGAATACAATTTGTTTAAGGACTTGGTTGAGTATTTTAAGATGAAGAAACCAGTGATACCAAGCATTTTTGGGATAACAAAAATTCACAAATCAATTGTTGATCTGTCTCAATAGCTAACTGATGCCACAGGTTATTTGAAAACAGAACCACTGGCAATATCTGTGGACTTTAGATTGAAAAGTTTTTTGTAATGGTAACAAAATACTTTAAAAGACTCTTGGCATTTTCTGAACACTATGGCTGAATTTGAATTTGAGGAATTTGTGTAAAATGCTTAGTTAGTAGTTACTGATTTTAAGGACTTGTTTTTAGTTATTCCTCATAATATAAAGGTTTAGAATGGTTTTATGAATCCCTGGTACAGGGGAGTAATTTGCAGCAAAAACTTAATCATGGAAAGAATTATCATGGGAATGATTAATAATGACATAGGAAACCTCCTGACACTGGACCCAACCCAATCTGGCTTTGTCAAGGGCAGGTCATGCCTACTCAACCTGGTGGACTTCCTGGAGAAGGTCACCAAAGCAATGGATGAGTACAAAATGGTTCACACTGAATAATTTGACCTTGGCAAGGCATTTGACACAATACCCCCCTCAAGAGGTTAGGTGTAAACCCTTATGTCACACTGTGGATAGCCAGCTGACTGACGGACAGGGCCCATGAAATTAGAATTGGGGAGTCCACCTCTACAAAGAGGTCAGTCACAAAGTGCAGTCTCTCAGGGAGTAGTCCAGGGACCTCTCGTTTGGCATTTACTTTTCTGAAGTCAAGGGCAATGGCACCTGGCTGACCAAATTTGCACATGATTAAAAATTAGGAGCAGTCATAGCATCCCCCATCAACAATAATGCTCTTCAGGAAGGGTTGACACAGACAAATAACTTGTGTCAGAACAATGGACTAAAACTAAATGCCAAGAACTGCATAACAGTATCCTTTGGAAATCATTCACCGCTGGTAAATATCATGCTAATAATGTACCCCTAAGAGTCGATACAGTAGTCAGGGACTTTGAGACACTCAGAGTGTAATCTAGCCTTTGACCACCATGTGTCTATAGTAGTGAGGAAATCATTCTATGTTGTGCGACATATAATCAAATGTATGCATCTAGGTCCAAGGAGGTTACTATTCCACTGTATTCAATGAAGGTATAATTCCCCCTTTGGTGTGTACCTAACCAGACACATATAATAACTGGAACCACAACACAGGTTCCTCACTAAAAGAATAAAGGGCATAAGTAACATGTCTTATGCAGACCGCCCCAAAGACCTATCCTTGCATTGTCTCCTAGAGGCTGCTGAACAGAGATCCATACCTGGCATACAAGGCATTGTCAGACCTACTCTGATGGACCTCCTGCATATCCACAAAACAAACAGCATGAGAATTACCCATTCTAAAGACTTAAATCTTGCATGTGATATAAAATGGACTTACTGGAGAGACAGGTATGTATCCCAGAGACTACCCCTTCTCTGGAACAGGCTCCACATCCATGTGAAGCAAAGTTTCTCCATAAATCTAATTCAAGAGTAACTTGGACAGCTGGATGGGGAAGAGGAAATTCATCCCTGGTTTAGCACCACTATCTGTAATGGACACAGGCAGCGTGTAAATGGTTCATCTCCCAGTCCCCTGCTTGTAAATGTTTCTTCTCCCAAGCCCCTGCTTGCACATATCAAGGGTACCAGTACTTATCAGAGATTTGGGATGCATGTCTCGGCTTAAAAAGGTCCTGGCGATCGTTAGCCTGGTACATACCCCATGAACCTGTAAACATTGTTAGTTGCATGGAGACAGTTTTGTGCAACAACTTTGTATTCTTTGAAAGTGAATATTACAAACAAGTAAAAGGTGTTGCCATGGGGATAACAGCAGCACTTTTCACCAATATTATATTGTGGTGGTGGAAGAAGAATTATGTTTTTCCTTCAGCCTTTTGGCAGTCCATTGCATTATAGTTACATTTTTCATGATGCTTTCAACCTTTGGACTTGGTATTGATCAAATCAATGAGTTTTTGAATAATATCAACGTCACTTCTCCATTTTTGAGTTTCAAAAGTGAATAGGATAGTCATTTTATTATTTTTTTTATGTAATGCTGAAAAATGGTAACGGTTTCCTGCACTGTATCACAAGAAGATTTCTTCATTGAGGAAATTAATATTCACAAACAAATGTTATCAAAAAGGGGCTACCCTCAGGATATTGTTGATAAGGTTAAGGATGAAGTAGCTATGAAAAGAATGATTACATTTCAGCCCCTTATTAGGTATCCTTTTAGACTAAATAAAGTAAATATGGAGGCTCCTGATTACTCTAGAGCTATGGTGTTGTATTACAACAGCAGAACTTGTGAAATTAAGGATATACTAAGAACTGGAAGAATGTGTTTGAGCTGTTTGGATTAATGACCCAGCTGGGTAAGGCTTCCAAATTTGTATATAAAAGGGTAAGAATTTAAATTATTATTTTGAGAAAGGACACAATGAAGTAATTAATAACCAAAGGGGAACAAAATATCCTGCCCAATGTTTTATATTGGGAGGACAGAAAGGGCAATAAAGAAGAGAATCTATCATTGTACTTGTGTAATTAAGAGGGGTGACTATGTAAACATCTTGAATAAACATTCCAGTATAGGTTCATAGGCTCATAGAAGGTTACTAGGCTAACGGCCCTAGAGTCCTTACAGCCTAGCCATATTTATCCTGAGTTGCCTCAATTGTCGGTGGTTAAGTGAGTGAAGTTTGCAGAGGTAAGGGTCTATGGTAGTTAATAATGACTTCCTCTGTCAAGATGGGACATGGGCAGCACCACAGGAGAAAATCTGCTGTCACCCATCCACTGATCTAGGTTGCGTTTGAAGAGGGTCAGAGAGGGGCTGTATGTCACATGAATTGGAAGCTTGTTCCAGAGAAGTGGCAGTCTCTGGGAGATGTATTTATCTCTCCAGCATGACCTGTTCATATCAGAGGCTAGGATAAGATTCCTGGAGTGAGTGACCCTCGTGCAGTTTGATTTAGGAATGTGTAGCATTTCCATCAGGGCTGGGTCAGAGTCTGCCCTGTAAGCCAGGCACAGGTCATCCCTTAGCAACCTGTAGGAGACAGACTACAGTGACAGGGCTTTCAATCTTTCCATGTAAAACTTGTATTGTGTACCCTGTAATTTCTTGGTGAGAAACCTCTGTGGTCTCTCCAGTTGTTGCAGGTGTCTGATAAGGTACATGGAAAGGGGAGCACTGTACTCAATTATTGGTCTGATGAGGGTCAAGTATAATGGAATTATAACATCCTTACATCTAGATGCGATGCCTTTACTTATAGGATGTGCTACATAGAAGGATTTTCTTACTACTGTGGATAAGTGGTGGTCAAAGTTCACAATATCAACCTGAGAAAATTCTTGTCATTTTGTTTTGGAGAAGGTGCTTTATTGTAATTGGGAAGGTAACTGGGAGGCACATTTAAAAGTATGGGACTTGCACTGGCAACTCTTGCTGAATGCTACAAATATCACAGGTATTAATGCTAATTTTTGCAAAGTGGAGTGCTAGATTATGAGGCTTGAACAACCCCATTTATATACATTTTACCATGTTTTTAGTAACATTTATATTTTACATTTTAATAGCATTATATTTTTACTTGAATGTTGAAATACACAGTAATATAGTGGTAGTTAAACATTTTCCTGTTCTTAAATGTTGAGTTGCTATTGCAATTAATTCAGCGGAGTGACCATGTGATTTTATTTTGTTGTTTAAAGCTATACCTCCTGACTAAAGGTTTAATTTTTGAGGTAAAATCTTTTACTGACAACAACCAAAAAACACTAGCCCTAACCTCTAACACCTCATTTTTACAGAAAAGATAAACTTGTCCTGACAAAAACTGATAAAATGGAATGTAGTCTGCAACTGGGTACTTATCTTCCCCATGTTGAAGAAGTGCTCGTCAACCCACTGATCACTTGAAGCTGGCAGGGAAGAGCACTCTTCGATGGCAGGAAAACTCAGAAGGTTTGAACCATAATCACTGACTTTATACCACTCTCACCAAGCTGTTCAGTGCTTAGGGTGCATGGAAGGTGCCCTACAGCTTTGGAAGCTGTCCAGTTGTCAAGCCTTTGGTAGCATATGGCCCATATAGCTTAGGCTACTACAACAGCAATGTAATGGTGTACACATCTTGGTGTACTGAACGTTATTAATAAATTCACTGAGATGGTTGATCAAATGCTGTTCTCAATATTTTTGTTTGAATGAAGTAATAGGTGGGCAGGCCAGCTTTAGGTCAACTTGACTCCCTAGTCAAAGGGGCTATATGGTGCCCATCCCCCACTGTCCACTATCCCCCTCAGTGCAAATAACCTGATGCCCCCAGCCACCCTTCCATCAAGTCCTACCCCACACTGTCCAGATTACTTTTTTCTCCCCTTTTCTCCGGTTTGTCTTACTCTTCAGTTTTTTTCCCTTAAGTTATTCATTCATAAAATGCAATCTATTTAGGCTGGGCTATACTCTAATAACTGCCAAAGTCAAAGTTTTTCCGACAAAAGCTATGATGAAAGACTAAGACAACTAACTCAGCTTTTTAGTGTATGGTTAACAAAGAAGAAATGAATTTGAGACAAATGAGATAACTAATTAAGGGCCTGAGGCCTAAACTGACAACAAAGCACCCTCTTGCCAAACCCTCACAAAGCCTTTGACACACTATAATGTGAGTGAATAGACATCCACTATGGTCTCTGGGCCTTATGCCTAGCCAAATCGGCCTTGGGCTGCTTTAAAAGGATGACATACAATTCAGTCATGAATTTATAAAGGGCATCTTCCTTTCTAGGAACTAAAAGACTAGTGTATGGTACTTATGGACTGGAAAAATGGCAAACTTCAGAAGATGCTTAGGGGCGGCATGATCTAAGGCTCCTCACCTTTCTTTTCAAGACAGTGATGCAGACTCTTTTGTAAAGAAGGACTAGGGAATGCATGACAGTCTAAATATGATTTCATCAGCTTAATGTCTGCCTCACAGGAGGGTTCATCTAAGGGAAAGGTGGCTTCCAACAGAAGCAAAAGTGTTACTTTCACTGTTTGTCTCAGAGGCCGGGGTCTTGTCTCTCTCTCTCTCTGATAATCATGACCATGTCAAGCAGGATTCGGAAGGGAAGGAAACACCCCAACAGCACATCAGACCCTGAAGGATAAGCCTGCTCCCTTTTTGCACTACATACATGAATTAGGAAAGAGATACATATTTATAGGTGGTTACTGGACCCCTATGGGAGATGAAAGTGTCAGCCATGGTTGGCAGTAGTTTGTGAGTGGCCTAAACATACCCTTGCTCTGACATCAGGTTATATTCTCTCAAGGTTTACTTACCCCCCCCAACCCCCACTGAGTTATATCTCATGCATAGAAGAGAAAACAAAGCTTCCAATGTCCAGTGGCGGAAGCACCATAACACTAGGAGCAACACATCTTTGAGGACCTGTGTCAAGAAAGGGTTTATAGAAAGGAAGTCCAAGCTGCCATCCACTGCTGAAGATCCCCAAAGCTAAGGTCAGTTTGCAGTTCCTTCAACCACCACCATTCTGGTAGTGCTCCAAATCCTCAAAGCAAAGTTCTACTAGCATGCCTTTGCTTCGGATATAAGGAAAAACTATCACCAAAGGTGAAGAAAAGGGTTCCAAGACATGTGCAGACTCTGAAGTGAGAAGCTCAGTGATCCCCACCTGTGGGTACATGGTAGGCCTTGCTTCTCCAATGAAAGTACCCTTACACCCTCAAAGAACTCAGCAACCATAGCACCTGAAGAAAGTGTGGCCACTGCTGCATTTTCATGTGCAAATGCTAATTCATTTATAAAAGCATTTATAAGAGTTATGCAAAAGCATGCAAACCTTTTTCCATAAATCACTATCAAAACTTTAATCTCTAAAATAAAGTAAACTACTCAAGACGTAACGGCACATCTTTGCATGCAGCAACATAATGTCATCAGTAAAGGTGTTAAGAAAAATAATACAACTACAGTATTCTTTATCTGTAGTGTAAATAGGATGGCGTTTAAAACTGTACACACTCAAGGCTGTCATACTAGGCTTGATGCTTTATCATTTGAAGTATTCTACTACAAAAATGCACACCTTGCATTATAATCTGAACCATTCTTTGTAAGTGGACAGACTTGCAGTCATACAATACATGCTTTCCTAGTGCATTCTGTAGTCATTGTTAGCACTCCTGGTTACTTACACTGGCTGGAAATGACAGGATTGAGGGGTAATGGAATTTTTGGTTGGGCAGTGCCTGGCTGAACCCTCTCAGACTCAGAAGGCCCAGGGCCCTTCTTCACTGAGCTCAGAATATCAGAGAACTTGCAAGCTAGGGAGAGCAGGAAAATGATATGAAAACACAACAGTAACAAAAGGAAAAACAATAAGTACAAATATATGCAAGTCACCAGAGGGTTAATGGTAACAGGAGAAAAACACACCTGGTAAATTTAAGTCCAAACAGTCAATAATACAAACAAACTACATGCAGCATGAGAATATCAGTCACATTAAACATAAAATGAAAACTCAAACAATGAAGTCCAAATTACAGTAATAGCGAAGACAAGCACCTCTATTAAACAATTCATGCAGGAAGTGGTAGGAATGAACAGATACCTATTTTTTTTTTTTTTTTTTTTGGTGAGTGATGGTGGGGTCTAGCAGCATAAATAGTATATAATCACTGAGAAATAAGATAAAAATGACTACCACATAAATGCTTTGGTTATTCATGCCTATATCAGTGGACAACTCAGCTACTATGTTTAATGTGTGCTGTTATTACACTGACTACATGGCATGTAAAAATACCATCCAGAGCACATAGTCAACCTCATAAACTATCTGAAGCCACAATACCATGGCCACTTTGTACACAGCATGTGTTGCCACAGCACTGTAACAATGGACAAATTCTATAACTCATTCTCTGACAATACAGCTGTCAAAACTGCCCCTGCAGTGTAGAAAAATGCTTTCATGTTACACACACAACTTTTTGAGGGAGTGCACTGCACTAAGGAGCATATTACAGATCCATGCCCTCCCCAGCTTCCAGCTATTCCACTGAAAAGCACAAAAAAAGGATGCTTCTTTTACTGGCACACCAACCAGGTGGCCAGATGCACAACCCCACTCCTGCCCAGTTATTAGGTCCTGTTTCTGTACCCTGCACCCAACCCTCCTTCAGCACTGATTTTATGTGATAGCTAGTGATTTTAATAGTCCTGATGCTACCTGAGAATTAGCAGAATCCACAAATGGGAATGCTGCTTCTCTTGTTAGAAACAGTGTTGAAAAGGTTTCTCTAAAATTATTACTAAACCAAAAATTGACAAAACTTCAACTGCTGTTAAATCCAGGCAATGCCCAACAAACAAACTTATGAACCTATTATTAAGCAAATGACAAAACTTCTGCAACTGCCAATAAATCCAGGAAATGTCCAACAACATAAATTTCAAGAAGATAATCATGAATTATATCATCATTGAAAATCCAGGCAATATTCAACAATGTAAAATTCAAGAAGGTAGTAACTAATTGTGTCACTTTTATTAGAGAAGGTATTTAAACAATGGTTTGTTTGAAATGTTTCACCTACTTGACAGAGCACATGCTGATGTGCGAAGGCTTGCTTTTCTGAATGCCCCAATAAATAGATTGAATCATAGTTCCTGAAACATGATTTTCCATTTTGTATTTTATGTTGTTGAACTGTGCCAACCCAGCCACTGGGGATGCACAAGCCAGTGCATTTCTTTGTGCCGGTCCCAAGCCCGGATAAATGTGGAGGGTTGCGTCAGGAAGGGCATCCGGTGTAAAACTTCGCCAAAATATTTCATGTAGTCGCCAAGAAAAATTTTTATACCAAATCGGTCGAGGCCCGGGTTAACAACGACCACCACCAGTACTGTTAGCCTACAGGGTGCTGGCGGAAATTGGGTTACTGTTGGCCGAAGGAGGAAGACATGGCCGAAAGCAGGAGGAGAGGAGAAAGGCTAGGACTGTGGTAGTGAGGGTCGGAACTTTGAATGTTGGCAGTATGACTGGTATAGGGAGAGAGCTAGCTGATATGATGGACAGAAGGAAGGTTGGTATATTTTGCATGCAAGAGACCAGATGGAAGGGGAGTAAGGCTAGGTGTATCGGAGGTGGGTTCAAATTGTTTTATCATGGTGTGGATGGGAGGAGAAATGGCACAGGAGTTATTCTGAAGGAACAGTATGCTGAGAGTGTTTTGGAGGTGAAGAGAGTGTCGGATAGAGTGATGTTTATGAAGCTGGAAATTGATAGTGTAATGATGAATGTTGTTAGTGCGTATGCTCCACAAGTTGGGTGCGCAATGGATGAGAAAGAAAAATTTTGGAGTGAATTGGATGAAGTGGTGATGACTGTACCCAAGGGTGAGAGAGTGGTGATTGGAGCAGATTTCAATGGGCATGTTGGTGAAGGGAACAGAGGGGATGAGTAAGTGATGGGTAGGTATGGTGTTAAACAAAGGAATGCAGGAGGTCAGATGGTAGTGGATTTTGCCAAAAGGATGGACATGGTTTTGGTGAATACGTACTTTAACAAGAGGGAGGAGCATACAGTGACATACAAGAGTGGAGGAAGATGCACACAGGTGGATTATATCTTATGTAGGAGGGCCAGTTTGAAGGAGATTGGAGACTGTAAAGTGGTGACCGGAGAAAGTGTCGTTAGGCAGCATAGGATAGTGGTTTGTAGTCTGACGTTGGTTATCAAGAATAGGAGGAGGAGTGTGAGGGCAGCACCAAAGATCAAGTGGTGGAAATTGAAAAAGGGTAATTGTGAGGTGGAGTTCAGGGATGAGATAAGGCAGGCACTGGGTGGCAGTGAAGAGTTACCAAATAGCTGGGTAACTACAGCAGAGCTAGTAAGGGAGACGGCTAGAAAGGTGCTTGGTATCACATCTGGACAGAGGAAGGATGACAAGGAGACATGGTGGTGGAATGAGGAAGTACAGGAGAGCATACAGAGAAAGAGGTTGGCAAAGAAGAAGTGGGATTGTCAGACAGATGAAGAAAGTAGACAGGAGTATAAGGGGATGAGGTGCATGGCAAAGTGAGAGGTGGCGAAGGCTAAGGATAAGGCATATGAAGAGTTGTATGAAAGGTTGGACCCTAAGGAGGGAGAAAAGGACCTGTACCGATTGGCTAGACAGAGTGTCCGAGCTAGGAAAGATGTGCAGCAAGTAAAGGTGATAAAGGATAATGAGGGAAACGTACTCACAAGCAAGGCGGGTGTGTTGAGGAGATGGAAAGAGTACTTTGAGGGGTTGATGAATGAAGAGAATGAGAGGGAGAGAAGGTTGGATGATGTAGGGATAGTAAATCATGAAGTACAATGGATTAGCAAGGAGGAAGTAAGGATAGCTATGAAGAGAATGAAGAATGGAAAGGCTGTTGGCCCAGATTACATACCTGTGGAAGCATGGAGGTGTTTAGGTGAAATGGCAGTGGAGTTTTTAACCAGATTGTTTAATGGAATCTTGGAAAGTGAGAGGATGCCTGAGGAATGGAGAAGAAGTGTTTTGGTACCGATTTTTAAGAATAAGGATGATGTGCAGAGCTGTAGTAACTACAGGGGGATTAAAATTGATCAGTCACAGCATGAAGTTATGGGAAAGAGTAGTGGAAGCAAGGTTAAGAAGGGACGTAATAATTAGTGATCAGCAGTATGGTTTCATGCCAGGAAAGAGCACTACAGATGCCATCTTTGCTCTGAGAGTGTTGATGGAGAAGTACAGAGAATGTCGGAAGGAGTTACATTGTGTTTTTGTAGACTTAGAGAAAGCATATGACAGGGTGCCTAGAGAGGAGTTGTGGTATTGTATGAGGAGGTCAGGAGTGTCAGAAAAGTATGTAAGAGTGGTACAGGATATGTACGAGGTAGTGTGACAGCGGTGAGGTCTGCGGTGGGAGTGACGGATGCATTTACGGTGGAGGTGGGGTTACATCAAGGATCAGCTCTGAGCCCTTTCTTATTTGCAATGGTGATGGACAGGCTGACAGACGAGATCAGACAGGAGTCCCCGTGGACTATGATGCTTGCAGATGACATTGTGATCTGTAGTGAGAGTAGGGAACAGGTGGAGGAGACCCTGGAGAGATGGAGATATGCTCAAGAGAGAAGAGGAATGAAGGTCAGCAGGACTAAGACAATATATGTGTGTGAATGAGAGGGAGGATAGAGGTATGGTGAAGATGCAAGGAGTAGAGGTGGCGAAGGTGGATGAGTTTAAATACTTGGGGTCAATAGTTCAGAGTAACAGTGAGTGTGGAAGAGAGGTGAAGAAGAGAGTACAGGCAGGATGGAGTGGGTGGAGAAGAGTGTCAGGAGTGATTTGTGACACGCGAGTATCTGTAAGAGTGAAAGGGAAGGTCTACAAGAGGGTAGTGAGACCAGCTATGTTATATGGGTTGGAGACAGTGGCACTGACAAAAAGGCAGGAGTTTGAGCTGGATGTGGCAGAATTAAAGATGTTAAGATTTGCACTGGGTGTGACAAGGGTGGAGAGGATTAGGAATAAGTATATTAGAGGGTCAGCCCAAGTTGGAAGGTTTGGAGACAATGCCAGAGAGGCACGATTACGTTGGTTTGGACATGTGCTGAGGAGGGATGCTGAGTATATTGGGAAAAAGATGCTAAGGATGAAGCTACCAGGTAACAGGAAAAGAGGAAGGCCTAAGATAAGGTTTATGGATGTGGTGAGGGAGGACATGCAGGTGGTTGGCGTGACAGAGCAAGATGCAGAGGACAGGAAGAAATGGAAACAGGTGATCTGCTGTGGCGACCCCTAACGGGAACAGCCGAAAGAAGATGATGATATTGTTGAACTGTGCCAAATTTATCAGCAGTTGCAAGGGTTTTCTGACAAATGGATTTATAGTGTTTTCCTGCAAACTGTGAACATGGCTAAAACATACAGAATAAAAACTTGATTGTACATCTTCACTTTTGTGTAATACTGGTAATAATGATAAACATATGCAAGAATTTTTAAATGTATTGGGTAATCTGTTGCTTGATGGTACTAATTTCCTTGATGAGGATGGCCAGATCAGCAAGTTTATTGGAATTTGTCTGCAATTACTAAGCAATTAAAGAAGCAGATATGACAGTACAAACTGGTTCCATGGCAAGGTTTATCCACTGAAGCTTATTATCTGGCCAAAAAGGTAGTACTTTGAGGATTACGGGCAAATGAAAAGGTCTACATAGGGCAATAAATACCCTGACCTACTAAAGAAATGGCAATAACTGTTCCTGCAATTAAGTGTGCAACACATGAAGTTAATGACTGACTTCATTCAAAGTCATGAGAAACAGTTATTAGATTAAATACAGCAGTTACATGATGAGATAAAAAATGTCCCTGATTTCTCCTTGTATGAATGTAAATTCAGTGAGATATTAGATGCATTGCATATTTATGAGAAGTTCCTTTATGACTGACTTCATTCAAAGTCATGAGAAACAGTTATCAGATTAAATACAGCAGTTACATGATGAGATAAAAAATGTCCCTGATTTCTCCTTGTATGAATGTAAATTCAGTGAGATATTAGATGCATTGCATATTTATGAGAAGTTCCTTTATGAGGGAAACCAACAAACCCTAGTAGGAGATATGATATTAAAAATGGACAGTTTTTTAAGGTTCAAAGAAGTCAACTGTTACTGCTGCTGTTACTCATGAAGATGACAGTTCTGGAGATTACAGGAGGTAATACATCTACGATGGCCAGTGCACTGCAACAGATACCAAATACATCAATCATTAATCAGCAGGATTTTCCAGTTCTTCTGGAACCCCTGGGACAGCATCCATTTCCGAGTACATCAGGGTAACGGTATTGAAAACGCATTTCATTACAACAACAAATTATTGCAACTCACTATACTGAAAAGAAAGTATGCAGCTGGTGCGACAAACAATACGAGCACAGAAAACTCGAAGTCGTAACCAACAGAAATGAACAAAAACCTAAACATTTAGATATGTCCGACGTGAAGTGACCTGCAAACATAATCCGTACACAAAGAACAGTCGAACTGATGCGGTTGTCTCGAGTATGTAGGGTTCAATGATGTGGCAACTAGTGTGTGTGTGTGTGTGTGTGTGTGTGTGTGTGTGTGAAAAAAGGTGAAGGCTGCCAGCCTGGCCAGATTTGTAAATATTAATGTAAGCCACAATGTTCTCTTAAATGTGAAAAGACTGCATTGGATATCGAACTGCAAAAATGTAACAATAATGCACTCTGCTGTAAGAAAGCTAAGTCAAGCATTTAATGACTGTCTTTGATGTCAAAATTCAGAGCCGATATGTCTGGATGAAGGAATTCTGCCTATTGTTTTGAGGCCAGAGTTAATGGCTAGAATTTGCATGTATAATTTCTTTTATTGCTCTCGTTCCTGACCAGCTGCAAAATCAAAAGGGCTATTAACCTCCGAAAGTCTGTTAGCCTGGGAACCAGAAAGAAATGATGTAATCTGAAATGAATCAGTGGTACTGTGTTATCAATTTAAGGGCAGAAAGAATGAGAGCATTAGAGCATTTGTATTGAGAACATCCATCACCAGCACTGTCTTGCTCTGTATGTAAGTTTATTTTAGAAATGTGTCTTCTCTTAGAAATAGCTAGGAAATAGGAAGATTAGACTAGTTTGTTTTTCTGTGATGTCAGAACTTTTCTACGGTATTATTTTAAACATTTCTCTGTGATCTCTGAACTCTTGACTAGCACTGTGTAGTAAGAAATATTGTCTTGTGTTTTTATTTATTATTATTAAATATTTTTAAACATTTCAACTGTGGCTGTTTTGTGTAGAGATAATTTAAGCTCTAAGAGTACACTGCATGTATATACTGATACTGTACCAAGTCACTCCAAATAAGTCTTGACTGTTTGGTTGCAGTTACCATTTGGATAATAATATTGCACAGCAATAATTGGACACCCTTCATAAGGGCCTTCGAGGAGCTGATAAATATTAGCTGGGTGGTGGCAGAGATTTCTACCATATAGTCTGGGTAAAAGGGGCACAGCTGGAGAACCTGTGCCAGCCTTCCCCAGGAGAGTCTGTGTGGTTGTATAAACTCTTATCTCAAAGTGTGTGTTGTCAGCTACTTGGGCAGGGACATGAAGCTCTGGCTGGACAGACAGGGTGCTGGAGATTTTAGCTTGCCCACTAGGTTGAGATCTGGACCCTACAGCTGTGCTAGTGGAAGGTCTTATTGGGGACCTGGAAAGAAAGGAAGAAACCAGCCCCAGACTGACTGTGATCTCTGTGTGCTCTTAAGGGAAATTGTACTTTAATGTGTGTGTATTTATTATCCTTTCCATATATGGATGCCCCTCACCGGTGTTAGTGGTGAGGATGGAGGCTCCTTGATTGCTGGGCCACTGCGTCACAGTGTGTATACATACACACACACACACACATATATATATATATATATATATATATATATATACACACAAACACACACACACATACATACACACACACGCACATATGTATACACAGATCTACTTTACAAGTTTGAAGTTACAAAACGTCAAACTGCAAATGGTCGAGACCATAAGATCGAAGTTTTGAAACTTCAAAATTGTAATTAAAACCAAATATATTTTTTTATGTTTTTGCAGGGGGACAAACCTCCTTGCATCCCCCACGACCCCTGCTAAATAACTATACCAACTCTGAGATCACACTACAGTGAGTAAAATGGCAAATTTCCCATTCTGCACTGTATGGTGATCTCCATTCAAAATGTTCAAAGTTTCAAAACTTCAAACTTACGGCCTCGACCATTGGCAGTTCGAAGTTTTGAAACTTTGAGCTTGTGAATGGAATCCATACACATACACACACACACACACACACACACATATGTATGTATGTATGTATATATGTATATATCTATATATATATATATATATATATATATATATATATATATATATATACACACATACATGTAACCAAAACATGAACAAACTAATAATAAAGAAAGAAAGAGCAAAACAGCTCTCAGGCAAACACCAACACCTTTTATTTAGCGCTTTCATCTGCTGTCAGCCTTGACTTCCTCAGAATACATCTACTACTAGTTCATTTCCTATTTATACAAAAGTCACATGACTTCATTTAATTAAACAATTGATTATGTTAAAAAATATAACTAAAAACATATCACCTCATTGCCTAACTACAAACCTAGAAATATTGTTTTAATACATATTAGCAGCAGAGGCACATAATCCTAACAAAATCTATACAGACTTAGCAGAAACTTGAACAAACTTTGTTAGTCACATCATACAAGTAATAATAAAATTTCGTACTATCACTAACTAAAACCTGTGTAACTAAATTTGTTTATTTATTTACATGCGGAAATCAGCTTTCAATTTAAGTTAACTAGAAAGGCTAACAGCTTCATTAAGTCCCGGGGGGTATGTCGCATTACATTTTAACTGCCACATTAATTCTCGGTACTCAAAAAAAATTATCAAAGGGCCCCCCCTACTGTTGTTCCTCACCTGTTTAAGAGCACTGAATTTGAACCAATGCCTCTCGTGTTCCTTAATATGTTTAAAAAAGCGTTCTTAAGATTGTTCTTACTAATATCATATAAATGCTGATAGACTCGCCTGTTTAAACAAAAAGAAGTTATGTTCTTACTATAACGTTCCATGTGAGTTCATCGGCTCCGAGTCGGCCGCTTTCCAAGCTCAAGATCTTTCAGTAGCTCGAGCAACAGTACCTATTCCATGATGCTCTCTTACTAACCCTCAGATCTAGTTTGCTGAATCCAGCAACAAAGGAACAGCCTAACATACCCTAAATGTCAATATGTGTATATATAAAATCATATATGTACAGTTAACCACAGGAAGAAAGTCTGGTAGAAGTAAAGGACAGTAGAAAAACCAAACCAGACCTCCAGTCATAACCGGTTTTCAAGAACCAGGAGGTTGATGGAGGGGGAAAATGTAAGAACAAAGGCGAGATGAACAACTCACATGGAACGTTATGGTAAGAACATAACTTCTTTATGTGAAGCTGTTCAATCTCGCCATTTGTTCTTACACATGGGTAGCGTCCCAAGCACCAAAACCCTGGGTGGCTCATGGGAGTACATTCCTGAGAACAGTGGAACCAAAGGAAGCCCTGTCCACTTTGTAATGAGTGATAAACGTATGTGGTTTTGACCAAGTGGCGGCTGCACAAATGGTGTACAAAGGCAAACGAGCTGCGTGAGCCAGAGATGTGGATACCCCCCTAGTGGAATGTGCTTTCACCTTGTATTCTAAGGTCTGATTAGTTGAAGAGTATACAGACTTTATGCAGTCTGATACCCATTTAGACAAGGTAACTTTAGACACAGATAGCCCTTTTTTGTTATCAGCGTAAGAGACAAAAAACTGTTCAGATTTTCTGATTTATATGTAGCATATACTCCATTTTATTAGAATGATGTCTGAAAAAAGTGGGCAACTCAATAGACTGATTCAGATTAGTCTCGGAGCAGACCTTCGGAAGAAAAGTGGGATTTGTCCTGAGAGAGACTTTATCAGGAAAAAATACCAAGTAAGGGGGCCTAATAGAAAGAGCTTGAAGTTCAGAAACTCTACGAGCTGAAGTAATAGCCACCAAAAATAATGTTTTTCAAGACATGAACTTCAAGGGGCAAGAGAATGCAGGCTCAAAGGGGGGGGGGGGAGCATCAGCTGAGATAATATTAAATTTAGGTTCCATGGTGCAACTGGTTGTCTGATGGGTGGCCTTAGGTGATGAGTCACTTTCAAAAAGGCTTTACATAATCTGTGGGACATAAGATTAGATCCTTCAATCCCCAAGTGAAAATTAGATATAGCGGCAAATGAACTCTAACAGTGGCTGCTGCAGCACTTTCCTGAAAAATTGTTGCGAGAAATTCCAGAACCATATCAAGAGGGGCAACATAGGGATCAATATCGCATTGAGAGGCCCAGTAAACAAAACATTTCCATTTACTACTGTACAGTTTCCTAGTGGAGACTTTATGAGAGGAAACCAGAATATGTTGTACTTCGGAAGACAGATTATATGATCTGGCTAGGTTGGGAAGTGGAGCAGCCAAGCTGTCAGTTTGAGGGACTAAAGAGAGGGGTGAAGAACTCCTGACAAATGCGTAAGAAGGTCTGGTACTGTGTCCAGAAACCAAGGTTCTTCCAGTTGGTATTGATGAAGAAAAGGGAACCATATCTGCCGAGGCCAAAAAGGGGCTATCAGAATAACTGTCCTTCCCGAGCCCTTTGCTTTCAGCAAGAATCTGGGAATCAGTGGGGTTGGAGGAAAAGCATAAAGGAGACCAGAGTGCCAATCGTGCACAAGTGAATCCCTGGGACTGTCCCCCAGTGGAGGGTTCAGGGCAAAGTAGCTTTTGCATTTGGCATTCATCGGAGATGCAAAAAGGTCGCTGCAAGGCTGGCCCCATCTGCCGAATATCATTTCCACCACATTTTGTTTGATAGACCACTTGTGGGGTAACAAAATCACTCTGCTCAGTTTGTCCGCTATCACTTTGGATTTCCCTGGGATGTGCGTTGCTAATAGAAAGTGCCCAGTGGATACAGCCCACTTCAAAATCCTCAAAGCTTCTCGGCATAAGGGGTAAAATTTGGTTCCCCCACCAGACCACCGACATGTTGTCTGTCTGAATCGCAATCGTCCCCTGAGGTAGACAGTCATGAAAGTGCTGCAACGTTAAAAGCACTGCTCTCAACTCCAGGACGTTGATGTGCAAATGACATTCCATCTCTGACCAGGTGCCTTGGGTAGTCTTTCCCTGAAAAAGCCCCCTCCCCACCCTATCAGGGAAGCGTCCATGGTTACCATGGCTACTGGAGGGGGTAATATAAATGGTTGACCTACTGTCACCTGGTGGCTGTTCAACCACCAGAGAAGGTCTCTCTTGCAAGCATCTGTCAACAAAATCTTGAATGACATCGGGAGCTGTTGGTAGGACCACTGGGTGAAAAGCAACCATTGGAGTATCCGCATGTGCATCCGACCACGAGGTACTGCTATGAGGGAAGCTGCCATTATGCCTAAGAGTTTTAAAACCTGAGAGGCAGGTATGTTCTTTTCTTGTAACAAGCATGACACCTGATTTCTTAGAGAGGTGACTCTTTCTAGAGGTAATTTGACCAGGGCGGTGGTGGTGTCTAGGTCTGCTCCGATAAATGAGATATGCTGCGATAGTAATAAAGCAGATTTTATGAAATGCATGGTTATTCCTAACCGAGAACAGAGACTGATCGTATGATCCCTGGACTGAATGAGTTGATGCCTGGTGGTGGCAGATAGGAGCCAGTCGTCCAGATACAGAGACACCCAGAATCCTAGACGCCTCAGGTGAGCCGTAACTACTGCCATACATTTGGTGAACACTCTGGGGGCTGTAGTGAGACCAAAGGGCAGAGCTGGAAATTGGTAATGACTGGCCCCCAGCCAGAAACGCAGATGACCTCTGGATGGTCTGGCCATTTTGATGTGGTAGTACACATCCTTGAGATCTAAAGAGCACATCCAATTGCCTGTTCCCAGGAACGGTAGTATCAATTGAAGTGTGACCATCCAGAACTTCTCCTTCTTTACGAATGTATTGAGTTTGCTGAGGTCTAAAATGGGCATCCAGTCCCCTGTTTTCTTTAGAACTAAAAATAATCTGGAGTAAGTTCCGGATCCTATCTGGTCCACCGGGACTGGCTGGATGACTCTTTTTCTAGCTGGTTTTGAATTTCTGTGACTGACTGATTCCTCAGACTGGGTGGAACATCTGGGATTCTTTTTGTGGGTAACAGGGGTTCTACAAAGGGAATGAGGTAACCTCTGGTAACTATGTTTTGTACCCAACAATCTGAAGTAATTCCTAGCCAGGCATCTGGGTACAAAGCCAAGCGACCCCCGACTGCCTCCAGAGTAGGACACTCCAGCCTACTCTCAGGAGCGCTGATAGGGTTACCAGGAAACTTCTCCCTGTCACCCTGGTTTTGCAGACCCCCCCCTCTGCCGCCAAAGCAGCGTCTTCCATTATTGTCCCCTCCTCTGCCCCTGAATGGGGGCTCACTATGTGTGTTCTGGAAAGCTCCTTGGGACTTCTGGAACCACATTTTTCAACCTTTTTGCCCTTTGGGGTATGGTCTAGTAGGGGTAGAAAAACGGACTCCTACAGCAGATAGAGTCTTTCCTTCCTGCTCACACCTAGTGAGGGTCTCCTTGACTTTAGGCCCAAACAATGAAGAGCCATCAAATGGGGTATTGACAAAGGAAGACTTGAAGGCTTCCACAAAGGAGCACAAGTGCATCCAGGACTGTCTCCGCAGTGCAATCGCTGAACCTGCTGCTCGACTCGATCCCTCGGCTGCATAGGAAATCAGCCACATGGATGTCTTGACAACGGAATTAAGGGTAGAAAGCTGAGTTGTAACCTTTTCCGAAATAGCCTCATCTGTGTTACCCTTTAGAGTATCTAAAGTGAAGACACAAGGCAGGACCACCAGGCTCTAAAAATCAGTCAAATTTATTGTATATTCAACGGATAAGCGCTTTCACATGTAAAAATATGCTTCATCAGATCTCAGAAAACAGTCAAACAGCTTAATTTAAACAAATTTAAAATACTGCCAACCAATCCAGTTCACAGCAGAAGAATCAAGTTAATTAATTAACTAATTATCCCTTTCAGCAGTAAGGCAAATGCTGACTAGAAACAGTAAAATCCAAGTTAAACAGACAGTAGGAAGTTGTGTGTATACAGTCAACAGTCACACACACACACAAATCCTAACATAATTATATGAATATGTATGTATATAAATTCATGTAAAAGTATAAATATATAAAAAACAAGACATTGCATATGTACTTCAAATATATAAAAATATACATAGATAGAAAAAAATAAAATGAAAATTAAAACAACTCAAAAATTTTTTTTTATATAAATGCAAAAAATTCCAGTTACAATATATACTATGAACTGGTCATGGATCAGACAACAATATTACTGTACTTTGATACTGACTTACTTCAGCTCATCCCCACCTTAACTTACTCTAGTTTATTTTATTTAATTTCATTACATATTATTATATTATATTATATTATTTTATTACGTATTATTTTACTGGGCGTGCTACCAGGGCTGGTTTAAGACTGACATGATTGTTAAGCCCTGGAAAAATATGGGCACGCAATCTAAAAATCCACTTAACTTCTACCAACTCTAATTGATTGTTCAAATTGCCCCCTCTCACATTAATCGGCACTATTTGCAAAACCTTAAAGCTAAAAGTATCGATACTAAAGTTAGCCACATGTTTAGCTAATGCATTTTGTTGATTTGAATTTTTGATGTTATACAAATGATTATAGATCCTGTCTCTCAACCTTTGTGTAGTCTTGCCTACATAGAAACAGGTACAACAATTACAAGATGCAAGATATACTAAGTTAACACTGTTACAGGTAGCAATAAATCTAGGAACAAACCTGTAGTTTAGGACAGGATGGTCAATATTCTGTACAACAGTTATAACGCTACACATCCTGCAATGTTTACATGAAAAAGTCCCATGGATCAAACTCCTGTTTGGAATCAAACTATTACTGGGACACCCCATCACATCTTTGCATAAGATGCATTTCAAGTTGTTGCTATTTCTATATGTGAAACATGGAGACCTCCCAACTATCCTGGCAGCGGCTGGGTCCAATAAAAGGGCATGCCAGTTATGCTTCACCACCTCAACAAAATAACTTATATCTCGTATAGGTGGTGACAAAGTGAAGCCTATTGCTACTATCATAACCAGTCATGTTTCTTGTTGAGGAGACACTCATGCCCATTACTTCCTCTCTTACATTTACTAAAATAGACTTCTTATAGCCCCTGTCCAATAATAAAGTATCTAACTCATCCAACTGTAATAACAGATCATCTGGATCCTTACAAATTCTCTTCAGTCTATGGTATTGACTCTTAACAATGCTGGAAAAGGTCATCCTGGGATGCATGCTATTAAAATGCAGTAAAGCATTCGTCCAGCAGGGTTTCCGATATAATTTGGTACTCAGTAGTCCAACAAAGTCTTGATGAATGGTAATATCAAGAAAATCTACAGAAACAAAAGAAGAGGTCATACTGAACTCTACGAAATGGGTTGTAGAGGTCAAGTAAGCAACAAAATAATTCAAATCTCCTTCATCACCTTTCCATAAAAATAGATTATCATTGACAATACGTCGATAAAGGAGAATGTTAGAAAACGCCAAACGGTCAAACAAAAAAGCCTTCTCCTAATGATACATGGCAAGATTAGCGTAGGAGTTCGCACAGGGGGTACCCATTGCAACACCCCAGTGCTGTAAATATAACTGCCCATTAAAAATAAAGATATTATTAGTCAGCACCATGTCTAAAAGTGTAAAAGTGTGGTAATAAGCATAGTCTCCTCATTAGACATACTTTCACAACTAGTAAGAACCTCTCTATTTTTCCACCTTTTTGCCCTTTAGGGTATGGTCTAGTAGGGGTGGAAAAACGGACTTCTACGGCAGACAGAGTCTTTCCTTCCTGCTCACACCTAGTGAGGGTCACCTTGACTTTAGGCCCAAACAATGAAGAGCCATCAAATGGGGTATTGACAAAGGAAGACTTGAAGGCTTCTGCAAAGGAGCACAAACGCATCCAGGACGGTCTCCACAGAATAATCGCTGAACCTGCTGCTCGACTCGATCCCTCGGCTGCATAGGAAATGAGCCGCATGGATGACTTGATGATGGAATTAAGGGTAGAAAGCTGAGCTGTAACCTTTTCCGAAATAGCCTCATCTGTGTTACCCTTTAGAGTATCTTCGAGTACTTGAAGGAGATCTTGTTGAAGGTGAGTAAAATGGGTCAAGTAGTTAAGCGATCTCATGGCAAATGTCGCAGAACGAAAAATGTGTTTCCCGTATCTGTCCATCATCCTGGAATCCTTATTAGGAGGATGGACAGTAGAAGAAGTCTCTGACATCTCTTTCTTGGTGGCCGCCACCACTACCATGGCATCAACAGGGACTCCTTTGGTGAGGAATGATTTCTCTTGAGGGGCAGTGATGAATTTATTGGGCCTCCGAGGGACTGGTTCCATGGTGTCAGGGGACTCCCATGCCCTTCGAGTGACCAGATCCATTAGTTCATCGAAGGGCGGAGTAACCCAGGAGGTGGAGGGCTGAGACCCAAAGGCCTTCAGGAGCACCAACTCTTCCTCAGTAGGGCGAATGGACTGCCAGTCACCCCTCTGCTTAAGTATTTCTAAGATGTCCGCAAAGGAGACATCCTTCGAGGGGGACCGTGGGGACCCTTCTGATTCCTCTAAGTCTGATGTCAAGGATTCCGGAGGGGAATCCAAATGCCTCTTCTTGCAGAGTCTCTTTCTGGGAACTTCATTAGTGGGGGCATCTGGTGAAGTTTCAGTAGAGGAGGGTTCACTCAAAGGGGATACCTGAGGCTCTGGGTCTCGTCGCTTAGTAGGTGCTTTAGACGAAGAGGGGACTTCAGGGAGGAAGAGGAGAGACCTGTAGTTTGGGTCTGAGCAGACAACACCCTCCTCATGGCATCAAAGGCCCCGGAGTCTCGGCCTGAGGAGGCCACCGTTTCCAAGGAAGATGGAGGCCTCGCAGGTGCCGAGGCTGAGGGCTCTGAACCAGAGTACGGAGCTGAGCTCACCTATCCCGAAGCCCCGAGGGGAAGTGTCGGAACGGATGCATCCGTTCGACTCTCCCCCCCCCGGAACTGACGAGAGTGTGTCGGATCCGAGACTCTTCGGATGGCACCGAAGCTGTCAGGGTGGGTGGAATTGAAGTCACTGAAACAGGACTCGGCTCCACAGGTTCCACAACCATCAGATCTTCCGCTTCTGGCTCTGAAGGCCTGGGTAGGCTCGGAGGAGGAGTAGTCACAGGCAATGGGGCAGGAACAGGGCTCAAACCCAGTTGGGACGAAGCCGAGAGCAGTTGAGCCAATGCTGGGTTCTCCAAGAGCTTCTGCACCACACGGTCCACATCAATATCTGACAGGGTCCTTGAAGAGCAGGTCAAAGGGGCCGAAGAAGCTACAGACCTAAGTATTGGAGATTTTAAAGTCTCCAATACCAGCTCCAAAACCAATGGTTGGCTCCGAATCATCGGTTCAGCACACAGTTCTGAAGACCTAGAAATTGGTAACTGCACCTTAACAGAGGTGCTTGGAACCAAAGGCTTAGGCTCTAAGGACACCCAAGAAAACTTTGATCCTTTCGAAGACTTGGAGGTCTGGTCGGACTTGTCCAAAGCCTCCTGAAACTCAAGTGTTAAGAGACCTCAATCAATCAGTTTCCTATGTCTCTCTAACAAAACTCTGCCACTAAAAGAGTGGCAAATGGAACAATCCTCCTGCAAATGAAGGGGTCCCAAACAATAAACACAAGAAATGTGGTTATCTGTGATTGACATTTTTTGACCACAGTCACATCTTTTAAATCCGGACTTTTGCTTTTGGTCAGCCATCATGTCCAAGAGAAAGCACAATTATCAGATACCTGATAATATAAAGTACAACAGTACAATCCAATAACAATCTAATAACAATCTTGCCAAAAAGTGGGATGGAGGGAAAATTGACTGATCCCTGTACAACTATAGCAAAGGATGTAACCAACGGAAGAGAGGGCAGGGCCCAAGAGCAACTCGCTCCAATAAAACACACTAAACAGGGACAAAGCCCTAAATAAAGAAAGTATAACAAGGGAATACTGGTAGAAAAACAGATAGATATATAAAAAGTAAACTTAGCTGTAGAATATACTTCTTAATAAACCTTCACTGGCCCGAGCACAATGAAGACTTGCGATCCATTGCAGCGGCAAACTAGATCTGGGGGTTATAGTCAGAGAGCATCATGGGATATGTACTGTGCCTCAAGCTACTGAAAGATCTTCAGCTTGGAAAGCGTCCAACTCGGAGGCAATGGATTGGCTCCGTACCCACGTGTAAAAACAAACGGCGAGATTGAATAACTTCACATTTGATGGTTTTCCCTATATAAAAACTCTGCCACTGTTGACAAATCGCTATATATATTATACTTCTACTATAACAGTTGAACCTTTGCTTCAAGGCCACCCAACCAAACCCCTTAATAAACAAGGATTCATTTTCCATCATATGAGGATATTGGTTACAATGTCCACATTTTACCATCTTACCTTTGGTCCCTTTTTCTCTAATTAGGTTTTTAAAAGATTTGTCCTTCTTATAAACTAAAACAGGATGATCACCTGGTTAATTTTTAAATTGTTGCTCCATATCAAATAGCACCCAATTCACATTTAATATTTCTTTTATTTTTCCATATAATGAGCTAAATGTAAGTATCATAGGATATGAAAAAAGAGACTTACTGATATCAGTCCTGTTGTCACTGTTGGTGTTAGACAGACCACCTAATATAGGAGAAAAAAATCCCTTCCTCTCTCTTATTAATAACTTCTATTTGGCATATATAAACGAGAGGCTTTGTATTTCACAGATTAGAAGAATTTTTTCGAATGATATAACATTTATTAACAACCTCACCAATGAAGAACAAGAGCTATTATTAGAAATAGTAGGGAACAAAAAAGTTAGGCTGATGAAACCGGATAAGGGGGAGGTTTGATAGCCATGGATCAAGAGGTTTATATTCAAAAAATGTTATTACATTTATATAGTGAAACATACGAGGAAACATCCATTAATCAACTCAACATAACATACAGACATATAGATATAATACTTTTAGATCTGTTGCTTGATAATCAAATAACACTTGCTGAGATGAATTATATGGTACAGGTAAATCTAGGTATTCCTACGATCTTTGGCATACCAAAGATTCATAAGTCTATTGTTGATCCCCCTTAAGGCCTATAGTGGATGCAAAAGCATCAAATACATTTTCCATGGCTAAGTTTATAGATTTAAATCTGAAGGGAATATTAAAACAATTTCCGCATATATTACAGGATTCATGGGATTGTCTTAAGAAAATTCAACATGAAATGTGTAGTGAACAACTGATATTTGCTACAACTGATGTTCGTGACCTATTTACAGTCATTCCCCACGATAAGGGTATTAGTATGTTTTATGATTTTCTATGAAAATACTTTGGGTTTACACATTCTAAAATATTGATGTTTCAGACAGTTATGGAAATGATATTGAGTAACAACTTCATTTTCTTTGAAGGACACTATTTTAAACAAAAAATAGGGGTAGCCATAGGGGCTTCATGTGCGCCCCTATTTGCTAATGTTGTCCTTGCGGAGTGGGAAATTTCCAAGGTTTTTACATCAGAATTGTATGAGCATTGTATTTTCTATGACCACTATTTGAATGATATTCTCATCCTATGGCGAGGAACCCAAGAGTTATTGCATGCATTTTTTGACTATTTAAGCAGAAGTACATCTTTCTTACAGTTTACAATTCATGTTAATGACAATGTTATGCATTTTTTGGACATTACTATTATCAAGGATCAAGTTAATTGTAGATTTATTTCTA
Organism: Protopterus annectens; assembly: GCF_019279795.1. NCBI lineage: Eukaryota > Metazoa > Chordata > Ceratodontiformes > Protopteridae > Protopterus > Protopterus annectens. The sequence continues at coordinate 1,299,951,400 of NC_056743.1, read as the reverse complement.
CATTATTTAGGAAGCCAACCTACTCGAACACCTTGCTCCACTTTTCTAGTGCCCACCCAGTCCATCAAAAGAGATCTTTGGTAAAGGGGTAAGGAGTTGGGCTGGCTAGGATGGTCAATGAGAAAGATTTGTTTCTCAATGAAATAGCAACTTTAAAGAGTATGTTATTGGCAAGAGGGTACCCGTTGCCTATTTTAGAGCCCATATTTCAAGAAGTTATTAATAAGAGAGAGGAAGGGATTTTTTTTTTCCTATATTAGGTGGCCTATCTAATACCAACAATGATAACAGGGTCGATATCAGTAAGTCTCTTTTTTCGCATCCTATGATACTTACATTTAGCCCATTATATGGAAAAATAAAAGAAATATTAAATGTGAATTGGGTGCTATTTGATATAGAGCAACAATTTAAAAATAAACTAGGTGATCATCCTGTTGTAGTTTATAAAAAGGACAAATCTTTTTAAAAACTTATCAGAGACCAACATAACAAAATGGACCAAAGGTAAGATGATAAAATGTGGACATTATAACCAATGTCCTCATATGATGGAAAATGAATCCTTGTTTATTAAGGGGTTTTGTTGGGTGGCCTTGAAGCAAAGGTTCAACCGTTATAGTAAAAGTATAATATATATAGTGATTTGTCAACAGTGGCAGAGTTTTTATATAGGGAAAACCATCAATTGTTTAAACAGGCGAGTCTATCAGCATTTATATGATATTAGTAAGAACAATCTTAAGAATGTTCTTTTTAAACATATTAAGGAACATGAGGCGCATTGGTTCAAATTCAGTGCACTTGAACAGGTGAGGAACAGTAGGGGGCCCTTTGGACATTTTTTTGGAGTACCGAGAATTAATGTGGCAGTTAAAATGTAATATGACATACCCCCTGGGACTTAATGAAGCTGTTAGCCTTTCTAGTTATCTCAAATTGAAAGCCGATTTCCACATGCAAATAAATAAACAAATTTAGTTACACAGGTTTTAGTTCGTGATGGTACGAAATTTTATTATTACTTGTATGATGTGACTAACAAAGTTTGTTCAAGTTTCTGCCAAGTCTGTATAGTTTTTGTTAGTTAGGATTATGTGCCTCTGCTGCTAATATGTACTAAAACAATATTTCCAGGTGTATAGTTTCGCAATGAGATGATATGTTTTTAGTAATATTTTTTAACCTAATCAATTGTTTAATTAAATGAAGTCATGTGACTATTTTGTATAAACAGGAAATGAACTAGTAGGAGATGTATTCTGAGGAAGTCAAGGCTGACAGTAACTGAAAGCGCTAAATAAAAGGTTTTGGTGTTTGCCTGAGAGCCGTTTTGCTCGCTCTTTCTTTCTTTATTTTATATATATATATATATATATATATATATATATATATATATATATATATATATGGGTTTGTTTGTGTCTTTCGGCTTTTCCCGGTTAGGGGTCGCCACAGCGGAACTCCGGTGCATTAATGATTGGTAGTTGATTTTTACATGTCGAGTTACCAGCCCTGGCACACAACCTTCAACGAAGGTACGCCCATTCACGCACATCTCCACGCAGAAGACGCTCTAGCTGAGAATCGAACCGGACAGCGTCTTACTATGAGCCAACAACGCTACCGCAGCACCACCACCGCGGGGCATAGATATATATATATATATATATATATATGGGTCTACTTCTAAATTTCAACCATAAGACTGTCTACTTCTACATTTCAACCATAAGACTAAAGTTTTGAAACTTCGAAAAGTAAATAAAAAAAACATTTTTTTTTTTTTTACATTTTTGCAGAGGGGCAAACCGCCCTGCACCCTGCCACAACCCCTGCTAATTAATATACCAACTCTGAGATTGCATTACAGTGAAGACAACAGTAAATATACTGTTCCATGTTGTACAGAGATTGCCATTTAAATGGTTTAAAGTTTCAAAACTTTGATCTTCTGGTCTCAACCATAAGAAATTTGAAGTTTTAAAATTTAGAAGTAGACCCATATATACATATACTTATTTATTCTTATTTTATTTAACATTTGTTTGCCAGAAAAGTCCAACTGGGCTGGTTGCCCTTTTTCCAACGTAGGCCTGGGCAGAAAAGCTCCCCATAATTACACAGTATAACAGCACAAAATATACATGATCAGAAGAGTTATACATGTCATAAGGAAAGCAGAATTATACACATCATAAGGAAAGCATTCTATACAATGGGATTCTAATCAATGTTTTTCAAACCATATACACTTGTATAATTTACACCATACAATACACAGTAATACTGTTAGGTATACATCTGAGAAGTACGTGGGAAAGAGGTTAATGGTGGGCTGAGGTGGGGAAGTGTAAAGTAAGTTCAGCTTGGTGAGGAGCAAGAGTACAGCCAGTTGTCATTTAGATTAATATTTAAGAGGTGTTTGAACTGTGCTGGATTGGTTGTGGTTATTATATTCTGAGGGATAGAGTTCCAAGTTTTAGAGATGTGATTAGAGTGAATAGAGTCTCCACAGATGTTGGTGGGTTTTGTAAATTTTAACAGAAGTTTGTTGGAGAATCTTAGAGTCTTGTTGAGATAGATTTGTACTAGGTTGTGTATGGCTGGACATTTGTCAGGTAAGTGTACTACAGAGCGAGTTAGGGCAAGTTGCTTTAAGGATAAGAGGTTAGGTACTTCAAGCCAATTGAGTTGTTTTAGGGTGAGGCAGTGATAGGTTCTGTGGGGTAGTTTGGCAGCAAATCTGGCTGTCTTGTGGTAGCATGTTTCAAGTTTAAGTCAGTTTTCCTGAGGTTTGTGAGTATAGGGAATGCACGGAATAGGGTTGATAGTAGGTGGGTCCTGGCGATTGCTTGTCTGGAAAAGTTATTCAGGTAAATCTTACTCCTGTAGAGAGAACCCAATTCAATGAGGGCCTTTTAATTGCAAGTGATATATGCCTGTCAAATTTTGTTACCATCAATAGTAACACCTAGTAATTTAGTTTCGGAGATTGGTTCAATTAGTGTGTGGTTGGATGAGGTGATTTTAAAGTCCTGGTTTAGGTTGTTTGTTTTGTGATTGTTGTTGAGGAATAGGATTAGTTTAGTTTTATTGGGGTTTAGGATGAGCTGATATTTATTTGGAAAGATCTGATGGCTATGAAGGAATTTTGGGTACTTTCTTGTAGCTGAGGCAGGGAGGGTGAGGAACAGATGACAGTGGAATCATCTGCATATTGTATGATGGTAACAAGGCTAGTTGCAGTGTGGACAGTATTGGTGAGGACCGAGAAGAGTAGTGGACCAAGTACTGAGCCTTATGGAACACCTACTGTTACAGGGAGAAGGGAAGAGAGATTGTTTTGCCTCTTGACTGCTTGTTGGCAATCTGAAAGGTAGTTCTGGAACCATGAGACGGTATTTTTAGATATGTCAAGGGATGCAAGTTCATGTAGGAGCTGCTCATGGGACACTGTGCCAAATGCTTTAGACATGTCTAGAAATATCAAGGAAACCATTTGGCCATTGTTTTTTTGTTGGTTTACAGTATTAGTGAAGTTAAGCAAGGCAGTGATGGTACTATGGCCTGGTAAAAAACTGTGTTGTGAGTTGGCAAGGAGTTTTTTGGTTAGTAGATGGTCTATCTGTTGTATGTGGATGCATTTTTCTAAAATTTGTAAAAGAGGAGGTTGGTCTATAGTTGGAAAGTTTTAATGATGAGGCCCCTTTGTGGAGGGGAATTATATAGGAGATTTTCCAAATTTTAGTTATGTACTGTTCTGAGATGGATCTATTAATCAGAATCGATACTAGGTAACAGAAAACATCAGCTATTAGATTGAGGTATTCATTTGGTAGGTTGTCAGTGGCAAGGGTTGTAGGTTTTAGCTTGTTTAATAATGCCTTTATTTTTGCTATGTGGATGGGTTGGAGGAAGAGTGAGGTCAGATTTCATTAGTTACAGGATAAGTCATTTGTTGATAACTATTTTTCTTTGTTAAAAGTCAGAGTATGGAGTTTATGAAAAAGGAGTTGAATTGGGAGGCGATATTTTCTTCTGAGTTATGGGTATTTCGTGATGGGGTGGAAGTATGGCCCAGATGCATACGTTTTTTGATAGTAGCCCAGAAGTTTTGCGAGTTATTTTGATATTTATGCTGCATACTTGAATGGTACTGTTTTTTTATCAGTTTTGATTTGTTTTTACTTTTTGCAAGTATTTCTTAAGTGACGATAATTATCATGGGAGGCTTTGGTTTTATTGATCTGGTGTTGATACCAGTCTCGGTCTCTTTGTTTTAGTAGTTGTTTGTTTTGTGAGCCATGGGCAATACTTTGTTTTAGATCTAATGTGTCTAATGGGGGCTAGGGTGATGAAGTATTTGATTGCTGCATCTAATGGGAGGTGTTTTAATGGAGACCAATTGCAGTTTTTGAGTAGTAGTTTAGAAATGTCTATGGAGAAATTCTTCGTATTACATACTTGTTTGTAAGAAGATGTTTTTGCACAAGGATTGCAGTGCCTTAGGAAGTAGGTTATTAGGTGGTCACTTAGGCTGTCTGCTTGTCAGTGTCCAATCAAGAATTGACTGATTGATTGTTGCTATTTTTATTCAACCCTAGTGGGTGTATTTATCAGCTGGGTGAATTTTATTTATTTATTTGCAGTTTGTTAACTGGGACAGTCCATTGGGCCAAAGTGAACCCTTTTTCAATGAAGGCCTGGGGAGAAAAGCTCCATACAGACATGAAAAAAAACACAGCAAGAACTAATTAATATAATTAATAGAATCAATACAAAAGGACTAAAAAACAAAAGTTAATACAGTCAATAGAAAAAAAAAAACAAAAAAAAGTTAATACAGTCAATCAAAATCACTATGAGGTAGTATAGAATTATACAAAGTGATTGAATAAGCCCTGTAAGTTTAAGCAGTTGGAGGGTTTTCAGGGGAATAGGTTTGTCAATCAGTATTAATGTCTCCTACTATGATGGTTTCTTGACTAAATGTAGTGGATGCCCATGAGACTAGGTTTCCTATAGTAGATGGGCTGTTGTTGTGTGGCATATATACCGCTAGCAGGATTAGTTGTTTATTGTTACTGATTTTCAGGCATGAGACTTGTAGTGCAGTGTTATTTAGATCAGGGGAATCTACCTGCAGTTTTTCAAAGTTAAGAGAGTTCTTGAATATTTCTGCTACCCCTCCTCCTCATTTTGATGTCCTGTCTTGTCTAAGAATGTTATAACCTAGGGGTAGAATTTCATTGTTCTTTATGTGGGGTTTAAGCCAGATATCTGTTAGGACAGCAATGCCAAGAGTGTGCAGGGATAGGGTATCATTTTGATTCTCGGTTGGAGCGTTTTCTGTGTGGAGTCTGCATATCCTCCCTGCGGTCGAGTGGCGTTCGAAAGACATGCGTAGAATGGGCATTCCTTCGTTGAAGGTTGGGCGTCAAGCTGGCACCTCGGCACCCGTATAAAATCTACTGCCATTCATTAGCGGACTGGAGTTTCGCTGTGGCGACCTCTAACCGGGAAAAGCCGAAAGAAGAAGAAGAAGGCTTCTTAGGTTTAGTGACCAAGGAGGATATCTGCAATTTTTTGGCAGTGTTGTTGAGTGGTGGGATGTTAGGTTTTACTGTTGGTTGGGATTTCATTTGATTGTGGCATGTATTTTGTTGGGTGGGAATTGGGCCTGGGTTAGGGTGAATGTCTCCACAAAACTGGAGGATAGATTTTTTGTGAGATGCTGGAGAAAAATATTTAGTGAATGTTTGAAGGTGTTTCAGTGATATCTGTGGGGAGGTAGGTAGCCGTAAATATCTGTAAGAGAACAGTTCAATATTGCTGGAGGTAGAGATTTGGGGTGTTATAGTAAAGTTGGTGTATACATTAAGAGGAGGATTTGTGCATGGGTTGGTGGGAGATTTTACACAGATTATGGAACGTTTGTGAGGTGTGGTGAGAATGACGGTGGTTATTAATAGTGGAAGGAGTATTATGTGAATGAGTATCATGTATGAGTGTAGGGATTATTGTAGGTGGGGTGAAGATTTGTGAAAATGGAGGTGGGAGAGTAGAGTATGTAAGTAGTTGTATGAGAGGTTGTAGGAGTGGGTGGAGATAGGTGGAATAAATTAATTAATTGGAGGAGGGGGTGGGAGATGGGTGGGATAATTAATTTGTATGATGTAGTGGTGATGTAGTGAGGTTTAACTGGCTAGTGTGGTGTGGTAGTAGAAATGTGACTGATGTGGGGGTGGTTGAGAATGGGGAAGGGGAGAGGAGTGAGCCTGAGTGATGCGAGGGCGAATGGAGTAGGGCTGAGCCTCCCAAGGTGGATCGCACAAGAAAAACAATCAGTATGTTCAGATGTTTAGAGGTGAGTTTTAAGAGAGTGAAGTGAGTTAAAGTAAGGAGGATTTAATTAAAATATAAAAGTACAAATAGAAAAACAAGAAGGTGCACCATGTACTGCAAAGCAAACAAAACAAAAATGTTTCCTCCAAATAGTAGAAACCACGTTTATTGTAAAACAATAAAAAAACAAATCGACTGCAGTGTTAGCGCTTTCGCGTTATAACAAACGCTTCATCAGACATCAGCATTTGTTATAACGTGGAAGCGCTAACACTGCAGTAGATTTGTTTTTTTATTGTTTTACAATAAACGTGGTTTCTACTATTTGGAGGAAACATTTTTGTTTTGTTTGCTTTGCAGTACATGGTGCACCTTCTTGTTTTTCTATTTGTGCATCTATTTTTGTCTTTGAAGGTGCTTCACCTGGCAGGAATCATTCGTTGTTTAAAATATAAAAGTGTCTTACTAGCAGTGGAGTAGGTAGGGGAGAGAAGCATCTTTGATTGTTAGTCTGTTAGGTTACAGTTTTTCTTTCTATTCTGTTTTGCAACACAAAGTGTAGTTTTTACTTACGCCAGGAATATTTAAGAATATGTGGGCGGGGGGGGGGGGGTAAAGGTAGGCAAATGCGATTAGTGTGCATGCCTAAACACAGTATAAGCTGTAAGACTAAATATCTTTTGTTTCCTTAAATAAAACTAATAAGGCAATTGATGGACATACATTCAGCACTCAATGCTTTAGATGGCCTTTTTGGTTCAAATATTTGCTTTGCCTTCAGGGTGAGGTTCCAGCCAGGAAAATTCTGGAAGAAAGGTAAAGGAGAGCTAGTTCATAAGTTAAGTACAACTGTAAAAATAAAGAGAAGAGAGAGGTGTTAACAGAAATATGGGTGCATGGATAATCAGGATGGGAGCAGGCTAATACTAAAGTGAAAAAAAGAAGTGGCTAGTGTAAAGGTTGATGACAGAAGTGAAATGACAAGATAGACAATGGGAGAAGGAAGAGAAAAAGTAAAGGTAGCAGAATCAATAAAGTGAGGAAAGATCAGAATCCAGTAGACTGGAGGGTGAGGAAAGTCCCTTTGTGTTATCAGATAGTATCATAAAATAGTCAGCAGGTGGTAGGAAGGAGGTATTAGAGACTTGCACTATTGAAAAGTTACTAGAATAACATTCAAAACAATATGGGTGACTACAGTTCTTGCTGTTGTACACTAATTAACTAGGAATAATCAGAGATCAATGTCAGTTAGGAGACGCAATTTGTTAGAAATAGCCCTAATGCAACCATCTTCAGTATGGCGGTACCACAGTTTTATGAAGAATTATTAATCAAGGTAAAACAACTGTCCTTCACAGCAGTTAGCTAAAGCAGTCACCAAAACATGTATTACATGCTAAAGTAACCTCTGGTTATCTTGTTACTTTTGCAAAAGCAAATTATGTTGATATGTTGATATTCATTTTAAGTTCTCAAATAGTGCTAAAATATGCAAAAAGCGACTATGTTATGTCATTTGTCGTATTATAGCACCAAAGAGATTCTCGGTAGAATAAATGTGAAACTGAATCAACCTGGTCTAAACCTGAGGTTTCTATACAAAAATCTCCATGTAGGAATGCAGTGGGTGAGCAAAGCTTTATCCACCTTATTGCAGCTAAGTTGAGGACAGGGAACACTAACCAATCATCCAACCAATAGCAGTAAAATACCAGTATTACTTCTGTCTTGAATGCAACAGTACAGCTCTGCTAGAACATAGCCTAGAGCACTTGCTTAGTTCTCACTTAGGGCATCAGGTTTCACTGGTGCATATGATACACAGTGTTTGTTTTCAGGAATTTTAGGTGTAATTTGGTTATTCAAGAGAATCCAATCTTGGTAAAGTAGCTGCAAATGAGTGCTTTTCTGTAATAAAACGCATTCAATTGGAGGTCAGACGCAAGTAGAGCAGTACTGATTGCGCTTGCCAGTTCAACTATGTGAGCAATTGTTCTGCCACTAATTCTACTGTAAAAGCAACAGATATGAGAAAGCCAATACTGGTATTAATTCATACTGCCCCAATTTAGCATTTAGGAAACAAATATATATATATATATATATATATATATATACATATACACACACACACACACATATATTTATATACACACACACACACACACACACAGACACACACACACACACAGACACACACACACACACACACACACACACACACAGACACACACACACACACACAGACACACACACACACACACAGACACACACACACACACACACACACACACACACAGACACACACACACACACACACACACACACACACATACGCACATTTGTTTTTTTTAAAGGGGAGGGCAAGAAAAGGCAGGAACACCTACGCTACTAATATAAAACTGCTATTAATAAGACTACCATAAGAAAATAATATAGAAAGATACAAAACAAACATGCTGAAAGTGGAAAAGCTAAAAAATACACTTATCTCAGCAAAAAAACTCCCAGGAAATCACCACTATCTATGCTGAGCTTTGGCAACCACATCTGGCTGAAACATGGCAAACTAGATCAGAGGATTTGTTAGGCTTTAGGAGCATTATGGGTAAGGGGAGAAGTCTAAGTCCTGGATCCAAAAGTCTGAATGTTGTTTGTTTTGAATCCGGTCAGATCCAATTGTTTGTTTCTTTCGGCTTTTCCTGGTTAGGGGTCACCACAGCGGGACTCTGGTCCGCTAATGATTGGCAGTAGATTTTGACGTGCTGGCTTGCCAGGCCTAACGCACAACCTTCAACGAAAGAACGCCCATTCACGCATGTCGCCACACAGAAGATGCTCTAACTGAGAATCGAACGGGCAACATCCAACTGTGAGGCGACAACGCTACCGCAGCATCACCACCGCAGTCTCATCCGGTCAGATCCAATATACCTATAAATTGAGACAGATGGAACAGACAACATTGAAGTGTATGCTATGAACAGCATTCTATGTGGGAAATTGGAACTAGAAGTTTAAAGTCAAACATGCAACAGTTGTCCAGCATTAAATTTTGTTTCAGCCATGGTCAACCATTTTGCTATTACTAAATCAACAACAAAGGATAATATTTTTAAAGTAATTTGGATTAATAATGTCATCACATTAAAGAGCTGTAATAATGAACCAGAATTATATGGTTCTTTTCATCTATGTGTGATTTGGATGGTATCCTGTAAAATACTTTTGCCTTACATAAGCCTGGGTCATCCATAAATAATAAAAAAGATTTTAACAAGCTGACTACCCAGCTATCGCTAATGAGTGGCAGATTTGGAAGTGCGAACAGTTTATGAAAGATAAAAATATTTTTGAATACTGGTAAATTCTTACAACTACATTTACTATTTTATTGATCAGTGTCTTCCCCTCTGGCAACACTGATTAATTCTGGAAACAAAGCATGATGGCCAAAAAAATTGGACATTGAAAGAAAAAGGAAGATTTCCTTATGGAGGAGCTACAAAAATATCCCAACCACTGCATATAAGGTAAATTATCAGAAAGCAGGGTCATGTTTTCATCACAAACTATGGTAAATTAGAAGCAAATACATTTAACAGCTAAGAATAAACTATTTTTTAAACATTTGAAATGATATAAGAGAGACACCCAGTCTGGTATATGTCTTGTTAAGGAAGACATTCTTTTGACAGATCCTGCTTCATACTTGCTGACAAGTTTAGAGAGCTGTCCATTAACCTTTCATGTAGCAGCATGTGACAGAAATCCCTAATATGAATTGCAGTCCATTAATACCAAATAAAGGCAATTGGCCTGTTTTTGAAGTAATAAATACTAGTCCTGCACCTGGGCCAGGTATTAGCAGGTTTCTCCTTTAAAAAAAAATAAATAAATGAATTTGTACTGTGCTTGGTTGACCTTTAAAAAAATATCTATTCTGGATATGTCCCAGAAGTCTGAAAAAAGTCTTAGTAATACCTATACCTAAGAGTGGAGGTGGTACTTCAGCTGATAATTACTGTCCTGTCAGCCTCACCTGTATTACTGTTAAATGCTTTGAAAAGGCTATATGCTCACTGCTACCAGGAGCTGTCAAATAAGGAGTGGATATTTATCCACATGGTTTACCAAAAGATGATCTTGCTTAACAAATCTGACAGATTCAATTAGAAAGCATGGGACTCTACTCTATTGAGGCTGGTCTTTCTGTTGCTGTAGTCTATTCAGAGTTAGCTAAAGCAGTTGATTTGATTCTTCATTCTGTAATTACAAGCAATCTACGTACTATAAATATTAATATATATATTGTAAGATGGGTGGTTAGCTGATTACATGGAAAAACTTGTAAGATAAAAATTGGTATTTCTTTTTCTGATGTCAGGTCTGTTAAATATTATGGTTCCTCAGGGTTCTGTACCTGGATCACTGTTTGCACTATGTCCACACTTCCTATAAAGAATAATATATGGATCAGTAAGTTTTCAGATGACATTAAGACTGAGTGCATTGTTAGCAACATAACCGACCAGGTGAAATTACATGTATTTACGGAATTATTTAATCTCTGGGCTGTACAAAATCAGAAGGCATCTAATGTAAAAAATCTAAAATTAATCATTTTGGTATAAAGCCAATAATACCAATATGTGCTTGGTGTGGGCAAACTTAGAGACATGGGAATAGTAAATGATAAACATCTTAATTTTTATGCTAATATTTCATTCATTATTTGCAAGTGCTGTGTCTTTTTTTCATCAGGGATATATCATGTTGCATTGCAAGCAGAGGTGAGAGGGTGCTTAACCCACAATATAAAACAGTGGTGACCAAATATGAATACCGTCATTCAGCCTACTTCTACAACTGTATAAAGATAAAAAATGTTTGAAAGGATTCAAAAGTACTTTACAAGACAGACCTATAGCTAAAACATCTGAGTTATGTGAAATGTCTTGAACAGCTATCTCTAGGTTCCATAAACTATGGACTTGTTAGGGGTGACTTAATTCTTATGTACAAATGTCTTAAAAACAAGACATTGTTTGCAACAGTGGGTGTTGAGTTTATGCATCACAGTTCTGACATCAGGAATAATTATGTTCTAGTTAGCATCAATAAAAGTATCTTATTTCACTATAAGGCAAAAAGAGTGTGAAAAGTATGACTTAAATATCTGGAGGGCTAACAACCTTGTATACTTTAAAACATGGTGGCTAACTGGGTAGGCCTTCATGTGCCTTAGAGTTTACTACATTTACAATGAACACTGAAATATTCAAAATGAAATAATTACACACAGTTCTTTCAAACTAGACTGGTCACAAACCCTTAATCAGAAAATACATCTTCCAAGAAGTCTATTAGATGCTGACAACTCGTGTCTCTCTGTAAAGGAAACAAAAAAAAAATTCAAAAGAAATCGGCACTTGATTGGATGCTCAGGACCCCCTGTAATCTTCTGCGTGTAGTACTATGCACTACAGGTGATGTTCATGAACACAGTCTACTGCTGAAGAGATGGTATGCAGTCCAAACAACTTATTAAAACCATACTCAATTCATAAAAGCGCCCTAACTCCCTGGAGTATTACTATCCATTATATTATTCCTGGATGAGTCAAGGTACACAACAGATGTGCATATGAAGATCCACAGCATGGCTTATGACTCACAAACCTATAAATTATGTATTACAGTATGGAGCAGGGGCAGGAACTTACAGGATTACAGGCATGGGCGTACCACATCAGCAACAATACAGATATATACACAAACACATGCATACAAGAAATGAGTTGTGGTTAACAGCCCACGGCTCAGCAGTATGGAATCAGATAAATAATTTAGCTCTTAAAGGGGGGTAGAGGTGATCATAACTCAGTGCACAACACTTCAGTCATCTGCGCTAAAGCAAGTGTTGCAGTTATCCAAATTAGGGTCAGATTACATCTATGGCCAGCATTGCACAATGTGGTTTAAAAGAGTGTAATTCTCCGTAAGTACCTGTGCAAAGGGACAGTACTCTCTGGTCTCTTCAGATCCCTGAACAAGGAAAAATGACTGTCAGTAAAATTAAATGAAAAAGTCATGCTCTACCCATTTTTGGAAATTAAGATTAGGAAAGAGGCAAAAGAACAGCAACATGGAGTTCTGCAGTAAATGAATCATAACCTAAAACTAACATGAGTAAAAGAGGGACCTTTGCTGGCCAAGACACTGTCCAACACCCGCATCATGAACAGTGCTGTCCCATTGTCATCTCTCTTCTTACAAATGTTTTTATACATGTGCTTCTGCAGGGCCAGAGAGTCTCTGGGATAGACTGATTTATGAAGAAATGTGAATATGGCTACCTGCATGATTATATGTCTTAACAAAATAGGGTAGGTGGCCAGTGTAAACAATGCCTCAGGGGGTGGGCTAACAATGATAAACTAAACATTTAAGGTTGTTTTCTGTTACAAATGTGGATAATTTCCCAGTCTACCATAGAACATGTCTATTATAAGCATGTCCTTTTCCTCACAGTTAACTTCAAATATTCAAAGAAAAGAAAGGGAAAAATAATTCTGCTCGTTAAAAGGCTCAGTAGCAGTAAACATGCACACAGGTATACACACACACATGCATTCAGACTGCAATGCAGCATGCTGGCATGACTTACACAATGGAAGAGGTAAACTCTGAGCAGATGAGGTAGTCTCATAATGAGGCCCAGAAACTGGCTGGGAGCGGACAGCTATACCCTCAATGCTATTTGCTGGAGACAAACAGACAAAATATAAACAAGCAGACCATGGTATGTACCAATAAACAGTGCAAACAAAACAAATGTTTAGACAGTTGGCAAATGAGCAGTGTTTGCTCATCTCAGACATCCAAGTACATGCCCTAGTCAAAGTCAGTCTACAGCTACAAATGCTGGAAGTGCAAGAACTCAAATTCATAATCTTAACATTATCACAGGACAAACATTTGTGCTTGAAACTGATCAGAAACACACAAAAATGTTCATAGGTATACACTACACTAATGATCACTGGGGCCTTTATAAGCCTAGCTAAGCATCCCAAATGTATCCTGCAGGTTTATGCACTGGCCTTTGTAAGTCTAGCCAAGTTTCCCAAATGTATCCTGAATGTTTATGTGCCTTAGAGGTTATTTTAAGGGGTATATATAAGCTAGGACAAGAATTGCAGGCTGCCTCTGTCCATTAGACACATAGGTGCTACACCTGGGGTATATTTCCAATTTCTCATCCACTGATCCAGGTTTCTCTTGAATAGGGTTAGTGAAGAGCTCTATTTCACATGGATTGGAAGCCTGTTCAAGAGAAGGGGAATTCTCTGAGTCGCATACCTCTCCCTCCCACGTCCTATTTATGTCGTAAGCAAAGTTTAACTCCCTATATCTAGTAATTCTGATGTTACTCATTTTGCAGATATGCAAAAGGTCCATACGAGTTGGATCCAAGGATGCCTTGTATACCAGGCTTAGATCACCTCTCAACAATTTGTAAGAATCAGAGTATGCAGATCGGGCTTTGAGGCAATTTGCATAGGACATACTGTTTACACCTCATATTCTTTTTGTGAAGAAGCACTGTGGATGCTCCAGTTGTTATATGTGCCTGGTCAGGCATATACCAAAAGGATGATGATGGGCATGATGAGGGCTGAATACAGTGGAACAATGACTTTCTTAGACCTAAATGCTATGCCCTTGCTTATAAGTTGAGCAACATACAATGATTTCCTTACTGCTTAGACACATGTTGCTCAAAATCCAGATTACTATCTACATATGTACCCAAAATCCTGAATACTAATTTTGCTCTTAGGCATGTGTTATTGATGACATAATCATCTACAAACTTAGTCAAACAGTGGGCCTTGAATTCTGGAGTATTCCAAGAAGTAGATATAAAAAAAAGAAGTGGACCCAGCACACAGCTCTTTGGGACTCCACTAGTGATTGGCCTCTTTGTGGAAGTGGTCTCCCTTTCCTAACTTCTTGTATCTTATCTGAGAGCCAGCCAACTATCCAGCAAGCAACACAGGGGTTTATGCCTATTATCTGTGAGTTTGTTTACAATTCCCAAGTGCAGTATTGTATCAAATGCCCTACCCAGGTCAAGACAGGCAGAATGCAGTAATTTTTTCTTCATCCATTGCTTTGGCAACCCTTTAAAGAAATCTGCCAGGCAGAGTAGGAATGATTTGCTCTTGATGAAATCAAACTGGGGTTGGATTCAGTATTCAAAGGTTTTCTATGTCCTTACTAATACTTTCCATGGTTATTTTCCCATGGCCTTGCGTATGAGAATAGTCAAACTTATGGGTCTGTAGTTCCCGGAGTCTGCTGTTCCCGGAGTCTGCTGATGGCACACCTTGTGTAGGGGATGACCACTACAGTTACCATTCATGTGGCAAAAAGACTGTCTGGAGGTTATGTTAAAACAGTGACTCCAATGGTCCTGACTGGTCATGTTTCAGGCTATTCAGGAGGCATCCTGGGATACTGTCAAGGCCCACTGATACACTGTTTTTGGCCTTAGAGAACACATCTAGGAACTGCTCCCTAGTGACAGTTGGGGGGGATTATATTTGACAGTATTTCCTGGGGTGTGACCAGGGTAGATAGTGGGGCAAAACTGGAGCTGAATTTGTCAGCCAGCAGATTTGTTCTATCTTCTGGCTCCATGTAGGTGGCTCCATTTATGATCAGTTCCACACACTACTGTGTGCTGCCCTTGGGGGTTTTGGAAATAGCTAAAACAAGCCTTGTGGTTCTCCTTTTCCTGGGAGGCTATCTTTACCTCAGATCTGGCTTTAACATATTTAATTTGTCCTCTTATTTATTTGTTTACTTTGATGAGAATGTTTTACTATGCTGGGCATAGCAATTCCTAATCTTGGCTATGACTTTTTACCTTTTGTTCTACAATCCGTTTATATTTGGATTTCACCAGGATGATTTGTTTTTTTTTGAGTTAGTTCTGGGCTTATTTCTGGTGGGCAAAGCTGTCACTATGCATTCATGGACATGACTATATAAAGTTTCTATGAACAATTCTGTATAGGGAGCTGTGTTCTCACTTTTTTTTTTTGGGGGGGGGGGGACTTGCAATTTTGACAGTAGTAGTAGAAAGTTTGCCTTACAATTGCACCTAAATAAGAAGTTGTGTACTCAACATAACGTTCCATGTTTGTTGTCCATCTCGCCTATATTCTTGCTGGTTGGGTTCAGAGCTGTTCTCGGCTCCGACTCGGCCAAATACTAAAGCTCGAGAGCTTCCAGTGGCTCAAGGCTAACCCCTATCCCATAATGCTCGACAATTATAAGTACAGGAGCAGAGGCTCCAAACCATCAAAAAACTGTGTGCATAGCATACAGTTATCCACCAGTTCCTCCAAGAATCCAGGATGGGGGAAGGAGGGTGGGACACAAGAATATAGGTGAGATGGACAACAAACTTGGAGCGTTATGGTGAGTACATAACTTCTTAATGCTATGTTGTCCTATCTCACTGTAATTCTTATCTAGGGTGGCTCAGGAAAAAAGACTCCAATACAGTGGATCCAAAGGAGGGCCTGTTCCGGGAGGCCACATCTACTTTGTAATGAGTGATAAAGGTATGAGGGCTCACCCATGTTGCAGCTGCACACATAAAATCAATAGAAATTCTAGCTTGGAAAGCAGAGGATGTTGAGACTGCCCTAGTGGAATGTCCTCTTATCTTTCCTGGTAGTTGCTTACCATGCTTATTGTAGCAGAAAAAAATCCAACCAGTAAGCCACTTAGATAAGGTTACCTTGGAAACTGACAATCCTTTCTTTTTGTCTGAAAAGGACACAAAAAGCTGATCGGATTTCCTGAAACCTTTTGTCCTGTGCAGGTAAAAGCGTAATTATCTATGGACATCCAGCTGGTGCATTTATATTCTCCCTTGTCGCTACAGTTTGGAAAAACAACTGGCAATTCAATGGAAAGGTTCAGATTTTTTTCTAAACATACTTTGGGAAGGAACGAATTCTCAAAGAGACCCTATCCTTGTGAAAAGCAATATAACGAGGATGAGCAGAGAGAGCTTGCAACTCAGATACCCTTCTGGCAGAGGTTATGCCTACTAAAAAGAAAGTTTTCCATGACAAAAATTTTAAATCAGAAGATGATGCGGGCTCCAAGGGTGGTAAAATTAGCAAAGTTAGCACAAGATTTAGATCCCAAGGCACTCGGGGGTTCTATGATTGGGGGTCTGAGTAAGAAGGTACCTTTGAGGAAAGCCTTACATAACCTGAGAGACATAATCAGGACTCCCATTTCTCCAGTATGGAAATTAGAAATGGCTGCCAGTTGAACCCTAATAGAAGCTGCAGCAGCTCCTTCTTCATAAAGTTCAGTAAGAAAGTCTAAAATTGCAGATATGGAAGCTGTAAAAGGCTCTGTGTTCTGTTTTGTTGCCCAACATCAGAATCTTTTGCACTTACTGGAGTATAATTTCCTCTTGGATGGTTTATGGGAAGAAATGAGAATATGACTCACTGCAGGGGAAAAGGGGTAACACCTGGCTATGGATGGAATTGGAGCAGCCATGCTGTTAACTTGAGGGTTTGGACAGATGGATGGAACTCCCCCAAAGAATGGGTCAAGAGGTCTGGAAATGAATACAGAATCCAAGGTTCCTCCAGCAGATGGGTCCAGAGAAAGGGGAACCAAACTTGACGAGGTCAGTAAGGAGCAATGAGGTTCATAGTGCTTTTCAACAATCTCGCTTTCTGAATCACTTTGGGGATTAGAGGGAAGGGGGGAAGGCATAGAATCTTCCTGGGGGCCAATCGTGAACCAGTGTATCCCTTGGTGACTCCCCCAGAGGGGGAATGAGGGCAAAGTAGTTGCTGCATTTGGTGTTCATGGACATGGTGAATAGGTCACAGTAAGGCTGGCCCCATTTCTGGAAGATCACTTCTGCAATCTCTGGTTTCAGGGACCACGTGTGAGGCATTAGAATGGTTCTGCTGAGCTTGTCCACTATCACGTTGGATTTTTCCAGGGATGTGCGTTGCTATCAGAAAACAGTGAGACGCGATCGCCCATTGCCAAACTCGTCGTACCTCCCGACATAGTGGGTAAGATTTGGTTCCTCCCTGCTTGTTTATATACCACACTACTGACTTGTCTGTCTGAACTGCAACCGTTCCCATGGGAAGAGAGTGCTGAAATGCCTGCAATGCATAAAGCACTGCTCTCATCTCCAGAACATTTATGTGCAAGTGGCTTTCATGATCTTGTCATAGACCTTGGACTGTTATTCCCAGATAATGCCCCCCCCCACCCGATCGGGGAAGTGTCCGTGGCCAGCACTGCATTCGGTTGAGGAAAAACAAAGGGGCAGCCCTAATACAATTGATCTGTCTGCAGCCACCAAAGATCTTTTTTGCATGACTCCATGATGATAATTTGGTGCAACAGAGAAAGATCTTGCATTGACCACTGTGCAAAGAGCAACCACTGTAGAACTCTCATGTGTAGACATGCTAGTGGGAACTAGCAGGATAGCTGCTGCCATGGTACCCAGAACTTGCAGCAAAAATCTGGCTTGAATTTTTTCTTGGACATCAAAATCCTGATTTGCCAGTGAAGGGACTGAATTCTGTCTGTGGTAAGTTTTGCTGTCATGCTTTTTCAATCCAGATCTGTTCCTAAGAAGGTAATATGTTGAGACGGCGACAAGGCAGATTTTTTTTTAAGTTTACTGTGATGCCTAGTCTGGCACAAAGTGAGATTGTTTCATCCCTTGTTTGAAGCAATAGATGCCTGGTGGTGGCGGTGAGGAGCCAGTCGTCTAGATATTGAAACACCCAGAATCCCTGATGTCTCAAGTGAGCCGTGACTACTGCCATGCATTTGGTGAACACTCTGGGGGCTGTAGTGAGACCAAAGGGCAGGGCTCAAAATTGGTAATGACTGTCTCCCAGCTGAAAGTGTAAACATCTGCTGGATCACCTTTCCATCTATATATGGTAGTACGCATCCTAGAGATCTATTGAGCACATCCAATTGTCTTTCCCAATAAATGGGAATATTGACTGCAGAGTTACCATCCGGAACTTTGACTTCTTCACGGACTTGTTTAGTTTGCTGAGATCTAGAATGGATCTCCAGTCCCCTGTCTTTTTTGGAACTAAAAAGAATCTTGGGTAAGTCCCGTATTCTACTTGGTCTGTGGGGAACTCTTGGATGACTTTTCTCTAGCAATGAAATTACCTCTTGTGTTGCATGGCCCTTTTGGCTGGGTGGGACATCCAGTATGAACCGATTTTTTGGTCGGGAGGTAGAAAAGTGTATGTAATAACCTCTGGATATTACTGTTTGTACCCATATGTCTTGGGAAATTTCTTGCCAGGCATTTGGGTACAGTGACAATCGACCCCTGACTGCCTCCAGAGAAAAGCAGATGGGTCTCCTTTCAGAAGCACTGGAAGGGTCTGTCAGAGAATGTATCTCTGTCGCCCTGGTTTTGCGGACCCCTTCTGCTGCGAGGTCGGCATCTTCCATTACAACTTCCCATTCTGCTCCTAGGGGAAGATTCATTATGTGGGTCAGAAAAAACTTTTTGGGACTTGTAGAACCACATTTTTCCACCCTTTTGACCTTTGGGATAAGGTCTAGATGGGGCAGAAAAACAGACTCCCACAGCAGATAAAGTTTTCCCATCCTAATCTCACCTGGTTAAAGTATCTTTCACCTTTGGTCCAAAAAGGGATGAACCATCAATGGGGGCATTGGCGAAGGAAGACATAAAAAGTTTGGCAAAAACTGCAAAGGCGCATCCAGAAATGTCTTCTGAGGGAAATTCCTGCTACTGCCGCCCTACTCGCTCCATCCGCTGTGTAAGAAATCAGTCTCATGGAGGAGTGTGCAATGGAAGTGAGGGTGGAGAGCTGCGAAGAGACTATCTGCAGACCTTGAGGCTGCTGTACCCTCTAGGGAATCTCCTAGCTCTTGTAGGAGATCCCTTTGAAGTCTTGTAAAATGGGTAGGGTAGTTCAGTGACCATAGGATAAAGGCCGCTGAAGAGAAGGTACGCTTTCCATATCTGTCCATAATCCTAGACTCTCTGTTAGGAGGATGAACAGATGAAGAGGTCTCCGAGAGTTCCTTCTTGGTGGCCGAAGCCACCACCATGGCATCTACAGAGACACCTTTCATCAAAAAATCCTTATCCGAGGGGGTGGTAATAAACATGTTGGGCCTCCTCAGAACAGGCTCTACTGTATCAGACGATATCTAGGCCTTATGGGATATGATCCCTAGCAGTTTGTCATGAGGGGGAGTCACCCAAGAGGTGGAACGGTGAGACCGAAAAGCTTCCAGGTATACCGATTCATCCACCGAAGGGATGATGAGCTGCCAGTCACCCCTCTGCTTCAGAATTTCCAGGATGGCAGCAAAGGATACATCCTTGGAGGGGGACCTTGGGGACCCTTCAGACTCATCCAAGTCAGTATCAGAGGTGACAGACTCAGGTGAGTCTATGTGCTTCCTCTTGCACAATCTCTTCCGATGGACCTCCTCAGAGGGGTACTCCAGGGAGGATTCAGAAGAGACAACGCCACCAACAGGGGCTCCTTGAGGCTCCGGGTCTCTATACCTAGGGGGAGGTGGCGATGAAGAGATTATCACTGGGACCTGGGAGGGAAGAGAGACTTGGAGGAGTACTCCAGGGAGGATTCAGAAGAGACAACGACACCAACAGGGACTCCCTGAGGCTCCGGATCTCTATGCCTAGGGGGAGGCAGCAGTGAAGAGATTATCACTGGGAACTGGGAGGGAAGAGAGACTGGATCTGATGGCGGGGCTGTTTGGGGTGACATCGCCTTCTCCATCAGCTTGAAAGCCTTCCCACCCTGCTCTGAAGTGGCCCTCGGCTCCGAAGCAGCAGAGGGTCGACTCCAAGGCAAGGCAGACGGCTCCAAAGCTAACGTGGGAGCCTAACTCAACCTAGCTGAGGCATCGAGAGGAAGAGTTGGGTCGGATGACAGTCCGCACCGACTCCCCCCCCCCCAGACCTGATTGGCGAGCATCGGCTCCCAGACCCTTCGACTTCCGATGGAGCAGAGAAAGTTAGAGCAGCTAGCACCGAAGATTCCAATGGGGGTCTCGATGCAGATGGTTCCACTACTATTGGATCAGAGCTCTTGGGCTCCAAAAAAGCTTAGGTGGTCGGAGGAGGAATCACAACGTGGCATGGACGGCTCCGAGACCTTTGGGTCTGGAGATAACATTTTTGCCAGGGCTGGTGCTTTGAGTAATCTCTTCACCACCCACTCCATGTCCTCATCAGATAATCTCCTGG